>NC_065450.1:1945436-2245436 GCF_917563875.1 Diabrotica virgifera virgifera
GATCATTGTTTGAATAATTAAAAATGGTCTTTGTACAAGATTTATTTTTTAACCGCCGTGGTAATTCATATTTTTTTATTTCAGGTTTTAGTGAGGTTTTTCTGAAAAGATGACGAAACAGGTTTTCGTATAAAACTTATTACATTAAATTTGGCTCTTACTTTATTTAATTAATTGTTAATCAATATTGAAAAATAAATTTGCAAAAAAATATTATAGGTCTGAATCCCGCGTATGAAAAAAAAGTTGATTAATAGCAAGCTGAAAATTTGTTAATAGATTAAAGGTGTCTAGTCGGATGAACTTTGATATATGGGAACACTGGCAGTTTTAATTGTGGAAAAGGTTAAAAATTTGGAACGGTCAGACCACGAAAACGGCACATGTATTTTGTCCGACAGAACATACTTAAACTCTCCGAACAGAGATTAAACTCTCATGCAAAAATCAGACTGCTATTTATCACCTGTCATAATTCCCGTCATTTGACATATTCTACATGTTCCACTCATTAAAACGCCCATTTCGTGATAAATAGCAGCCTGATTTTTGCATGAGAGTTTAATCTCTGTTCGGAGAGTTTAAGTATGTTCTGTCGAACAAAATACATGTGCCGTTTTCGTGGTCTGACCGTTCCAAATTTTTAACCTGTTCCACAATTAAAACTTTCCCTGTTCCAGTGTTCCCATATATCAAAGTTCATCCGACTAGACACCCTTAAGCTATTAACAAATTTTCAGCTTGCTATTAATCAACTTTTTTTTCATACGCGGGATCCAGACCTATTATTTGCATTATAGCAATATAAAACATTTTATTTTGCAGAAGTTGCGTTGTGGTACCAGTATAAAGCAAAAACAATTGGTTGCAAAATATTCAGTACATACTTTATAAGATAATTATTATTTGTTTATTAAATATTACTATTTTTCAATTGCAAAAACGCAGTTATTGTCGATAGAGTATACAATTTTTTAAGATTTTTTTCCTCTGATATTGTGATAAATAAAATTTGGCACAACAGATAACCACAAATCAGCATTAAAACAAATTTTGATATTAAAAAATAAAAAAAAATGGTACTGAAGTAGCACTAAAAATTTGTCAAGGACCGCCACTAAATCACTACTAAGGAGCAAAAATATACACTGCTCTAATCGCAGCTATATCTCCGTTGTTAACGGAGATCTGCGAATAGCGCAACATTGTAACAGTCGACCGATCAGATTAACGGAGAAAACAGGAGCAAATAGAGATAACTGGGAAAAATTTAGAGATCTGTACGATTAGGCTATTGATTATGTACTATAGAAAGGAACTACAACGTTAACGGGGTTTTATTATTTCATATGGTCAATGAATCTCTATATATGAAAAAACCGTGGAGTGCTACCATTTAAAGGGGTGCGTTTTTGAGAAATGAGTGAATTAGTCCCTGGGCACAGGTTACATTAGGGTGAGTTCTATGCACTTTTGGTACAAACACGTCTACATAAAAATTGTTCTTGGTTAAATTTCCTATCTAAATATAACTTTTTAAAGTCAAAGATACTTTTTTTTACAAAAATATATTTAAAACAAAAAGCAAAGAAACCCAAAAGAAAGAAATTTTGTTTTTTGTCCCATAACTTTGGTCCACGGGGATATAGGTATAGACATTGCTTCACAGAAAAAAAACTTACATATTTTGTCTTTAAAATTATGTTTGGTAGAGGTCATTAGGATTTACAGTTTTCGAAATATGATTTTTCAAAGTTCGCCACTCACAGCAATTTTGGGCAATTTTCCTTATTATTTCGCAAATATTGTTCTGTAACTTTTTTCTACGTAACTTTAGGCATATGCAATGGTACATGTAAGAGGAATAGAAATCAATTACCTTTAAAATGTTCTACTGTATAATGTTGTACGACTTCTTTTAAAGAGGTTATCTTTTTCAAGACTTTATATTTTTAACGAGTTTTTATATTTTTTACGATTATTTTTTAATTTCCCATTATAACTTTTTTTCTACATTTAGGTATATATATTATATAATAAAAAAGAAAGCTTATTCTGTTTACTTAAAAATGGTGTATTATAAAAAATTCTAGGATTATTTTTGAATAAGATATGCTTTTTCAAAATGTAGTCAGTACTTGCAACGATTTTTGATTTTAGGATTATTTTTTAAATTCCTCATTATAACTTTTTTATGTGATTGTGTGTTATGATTGAATCTTATTTTTTATAGGTAATACTTAGGATCCACTTGACTCGACCGGGCAAACTTCAAAATATGGATTACTTCCAATATTTACTGTCCAAGCTCCTGCTTTGCTTGAAAAAATAGCATGTAAATGTACCAAAGGATGTACAAAAAACTGCGGTTGTAGGAAGATAGGAATTAGTTGTTCAATATTCTGCAAAGGTGCATGTGTATGGGTACTAATTTGTGGGAACTCTAAGATAACTGAGGTGTCAGAGGAAGATATTGAAGCTAATGCTAACAAAGAGATGGACTTTGATTTTGAAAATTTTTTAAATTTCAACATTTAAATAATTTTAACTAAAGTGATGTTTTCTAAGACTAATGTTTATGTAATTTTTTTAAAAGAAATAATTTTAAATAATACAGGTAAAAAATATCAAAGAATCACTCGGTCTCCAGGTTCCATTACATATTTAAATATAGATGATACTAATGATACACCATTTTAAAGAACAGAAAGTAAGCCCTCTTTATTGAGCAATATGTAGTATATTCGTAAAAAATGTAAAAAATAATATTTTTTTTATACTAGGTATTATAATATAATACCTAGAATATATAATATATTATATAATAATATATTATATATAGTATATATATAATATAATATAATATTATATATATACTATATATAATATATTATATAATAATATTATTTTATTTTTATATTATATTATAAAAAATCGTTAAAAGTATAAAACCTTGAAAAACCATAATCTCTTAAAAAAAAAGTTGTACAACGTTATACAGTAGACCATTTTAAAGGTAATTGATTTCTATTCCTATTACGTGTACCATTGCATATACCTAAAGTTACGTAGAAAACAGTTACAGAACAATATTTGCGAAATAACAAGAAAAATTGCCCGAAATTGCTGTGAGTGGCGAAGTTTGAAAAATCATATTTCGAAAACTATAAATCCTAATTACCTCTACAAAACAACATTTTAAAGAAGAAATATGTAGGTTTTTTTCTGTAAAGCAATGTCTATACCTATATCCTCGTGGACAAAAGTTATGGGACAAAAAACAAAATTTCTTTCATTTGGGTTTCTTTGTGCTTTTTCTTTTGAATATATTTTTGTAAACAAAAGTATCATTGACTTTAAAAAGTGATATTTAGATAGTAAATTTAACCAGGACCAATTTTTATGTAGACATGTTTGTACCAAAAGTGCATAGAACTCGCCCTAATGTAACCTGTGCTCAGGGACTAATTCACCCATTTCTCAAAAACGCACCCCTTTAAATGGTAGCACTCCGCGGTTTTTTCATATATAGATGTCCATTGATCATATGAAATAATAAAACCCCGTTAACGTTGTAGTTCCTTTTAGCTATCTTATTTTGAATAGCAAATAGAGATAACTGGGAAAAATTTAGAGATCTGTACTTACGATGACAGAAGTTAGCAAAGAAAACCAAAAAATTTTCTACAGAATCCTGAATACGATAAAATAACAAAAAAAAACAGCATAAATAAAAAAATGGAAACAACACTTTTGAATAACTATTAAGGGATATAAACCAGGACGATATTAATTAAGGACAAAATAAATGGAAGATAAAGGAACACTCAATAAACTATTTTTGGCTATTTTGTTCCGCCGTCGACAAAAAAATATATGAAATAAAATATATTATGTACATAAAAAAAGAATATATCATTTTAAAAACTCACCATTATGAAAACTGGTAACTCAGCAATCAACTACTACACTACACTCATAAACTGCCAAAATATAAATATACTGCTGTTACAAAACTATATCTCCGTTTTTATCATCTCGATCGACTCCCAAGTCTGCGAATAGCGCAGCAATGTAACAGTCGACCGATCAGATTAACGGCGAAAACTTGAACTTGAATGAGAAATTTGCATAATGCGCGAATGTTTTATATCTTCTTAGAACCTGCGCACGAACGTTGCGTTGCCGATCTAACATTTGATTGGTCGAATTTTGGACCAATAGGAAAATGGATGACAAAGTTTTATATAAAAAAAAAACAATTTATATCTTTAAAATAAAGGATTTTCAGTAGTCACATCGATTATTCGTTCTAGAAACACGTTCCATATACCTAGCACAACAAAAAGAGGATCCGATATCAAGTTGAACTTCACATAGGTTTATCGAAAAAAAATTGTTGGATATGTAATTTAGCATGTTAACAATTACAAAAAACAAGGGGTGCCTGATCTAACATTATTGATTTTTTTCTTCTACATTTAAAAAAATTAGATTGTTTGGATTATTCTAAACAAAAAAGGTATTTTATAATTTTTCTCTAAGGTTGATCGTTTTCGAGTTATTAACAATTTAAAACTGAAAAAAGAAAATATTACGATTTTCAAGGCTCAAAAACACATAATATGTAAAAAATATCTAGTCTAGTACCTAAATTCAGGCTGAAACTTTCTTCTATTAGATCCTGATAGGAAATTTAGCCATGTTTTATTCTAAAACATATTTTCTTAATTGTTAATATGGAAGGCTTCTTATGGAGACACGGACATTAACATCTAAAAAACAATATTTCAGAACTGATAGAATAAGGTGTGAACTTGAATTTAGGTACTTCGTAATTTGAAAAATGATATTTTTTATTTTGTTTTTAGCCTTAAAAATCGTTATCCTTCGTTATTTTTTTAGTTTCAAATTGTTTGTAATTCGAAAATGATCAATTTTACAGAAAAAATATTTTGTGTAGAAACAATAAAAAAATTTGAAATAATACTTGCAAGGGTGGAATTTTTTTAATTTATAAATAGTCTAATAAAATAAGATTACACTACATGTAAATCAAAATGTAAATTCGTACATGTTGAAACAAATTTTATATCAAAGTTTAGGCGAGTACGAAAGATATTTTCAAGAAAGTATCCAAATCATATAAGGGGATCATTTTTTAGAATAATTAAAAAAGGGTAATTTTTGCACAATATTTACTTTTTTAACGGCTGAGGTAATTTACATTTTAGTGAAGGTCTTTAGGGTTTTTTGCTACAAATCTGAAGGACAAATCTTTTACCTAAGACTTATTAAATTAAATTTGACCCCCTATTTATTTAAATAATTATATATAAAATTTAAATATCAAATTTGCAAAAAAGTATTTTTGCGTTTTAAATAAGCACTATAAATTATTCTGTTTAATAGGAGAAGTTGCGCTATGTTACCAGTATTAAGCAAAAAAAAATTGGTTAAAAAATATTTAATAATTTAAGATATTTAATTTGTTTATCAAATGTTACTATATTTTCAATTGCAAAAACGCGGTTGTTACCAAAAGAATAGAAACGTGAGTAAAGTCTCATTACTTTTATTTTTATGCATGTTTTCGATAAATGTATTGATAAATTCAAATTTCAATTGAACTCCCCTCTAAAATGACATTTAAAAATTGTTCTAATTTGTTTTTTAAATAACGTCGCGCGGATTAAACATTTTGAAATGCTGTTCCGATAATCGGGTTCCTGGGAATTTTTTACTAATTAACAAATTTTTTTGTCGTTTCTTTTTCTTCTTTTTTCCCTTATAGTAAAAGATATTTGCTTATAGAGGGGGTTTCATTAAGAATGTACAATCTCTGAGTTGTCGAATCTAGATCTCAAAATATTAAGATTTAACCAAAATCACTTTGATAAAATATGGCTCCTTATTGAGTTACAGGGTGTATTATTTAAACATTTAAAAATTATTGTTGCTCAGTTTTTTAAAACTATTCGCCGTATCCTTTTTATACTTGGTAGAAAGTGTAGGTATTAGACACCCTATGAAATTATGTTAAATACAGGTTTTCGGCTATTACGAGAGGCGTACGACAGGGGAAAGCAAATGGTTGACCCTTCTTAAATTCTGCGTTACTGGCGAAATTGTCATTTTAGCGCAATTTTTAGATTCTCCAATACTCTCTATGTAAATAACTTGCTCTTCACTCGTAACGATAAAGTCATTAGTTTTCGAGATATTTTAATTAAAGATGTAACGGCAGTTATTTTGATTAATATTTTGTGCCCCTTAATTTTTAATTTCAAATATCTCGAAAGCTAATGAATTTATCGTTAAGACTGAATAATATATTATTCATTCTTAACGATCAAATCATTAGTTTTCGAGTTATGTGAAACTAAAAATGAAGCGGCACAATATATTAATCAAAATAACTAAATAACTTGCCGTTACATGTTTAACTTCAAATATCTCGAAAACTAATGACTTTATCGTTACTAGTAAAGGGGATGTTGTTTAAATAGAGGTTATTGGAGAATTTAAAAATTGTGTTAAAATGGCAATTTCACCAGTTACGTAGAATTTGGGAAGGGTCAACCATTTGCTTTCCCCTGTCGTACTCCTCAGGTAATAGCCGGAAACCTGTATTTAACATAATTTCATAGGGTGTATAGTACCTACACTTTCTACCAAGTATAAAAAGGATACGTCAAATAGTTTTAAAAAACGAGCAAAAATAATTTTTAACTTTTTAAATAAAACACCCTGTAACTCAATAAGGAGCCATATTTTATTGAAGTGATTTTATTTTGAGGTCTAGAATCGACAACTCAGAGATTGGACATTCTTAGTGAAACCCCCTCTATGAGCAAAACTATATCTTTTACTATATTATGGAAAAAAAAAGAAAAAAAAAAAGACAAAAAAATTTGTTAATTAGTGAAAAATTCCCAGGAAACCGAATATCGGAACATAATTTCAAAATGTTTAATCCCCGCGACGTTAATAAAAAAAACAAATTATAAACAAATTAGAACAATTTTCAAATGCCATTTTAGAGGAGAGTTAAATTGAAATTTTGAATTTGTCAATACATTCATCGAAAATATACATAAAAATAAAAGTAATGAGATTCTATACAGGTTTCTATTTTTTTGGTGACAACCGTATTTTTGCAAATGAAAATATAGTAACATTCGATAAACAAATGAAATATCTCATAAACTATTAGATATTTTTTAACCAATTTTTTTTCGCTTAACACTGGTAACAGAACGCAACTTCTATTAAATAGAATAGTTTATAGTGCTTATTTAAACCGCAAAAAACACTTTTTTGCAAATTTGATTTTTAAATTTCATATAATTATTTAAATAAATAGGGGGTCAAATTTAATTTAGTAAGTCTTATGTAAAAGTTTTATCCTTCAGCTGTGTAGAAAATAATCGTAAATACCTTCATTAAAATGTAAATTACCTTAGCAGTTGAAAAAAGTAAATATTGTGCAAAAATGACCCATTTTTAATTATTTAAACAATGATCCCCTCATGATTTGGATCATTTTTTGAAAATATCTTTTGTATTCACCTAAAATTTGATATAAAATTTATTCCAACCTGTACGGAATTACATTTTGATTTTTTTTATTTTATTAGGCTGTCATTTTTTAATTATTAATTATTTATACTTATGAATGGGTACCCCTTGTTTTCTGTAATTATTTTTTTTGTATTAGGTAATTATTGGTATTGTATTTGTAATTTTGTAATAGGCTAAATTACAATAATTAAAATCCAATAATTTTTATCCTATAAACAGCTAGGAGAATTTTACAGAATACTATTAAATAACAAAAAAAATATAGCATATAAAAAAATGGAAACAACACTTTTGAACAATAATTATTAATAACGATATCAACCAGGATGATATTAATTAAGGACAAAATAATTTAATGGAAGAAAGAGAAAACTCTTTCTGGTTATTTTATTCCGCCGTCCACATAAAAATATATTATACTCTGGGCTAATTAGCAAAATACAAGGAAAAGTTATTTACCAGCAATTTTATTGCTGGAATCGAATCTTATGATTGTATATATTAATAATATAGGTATACAAAGTCCGCAGATAGTGTGCTACTCTTTTTATAAACAAAATGGCGCCCGAAATTCGTGTTTTTTTTTTCAATTTTTGCTCTATAACTCCAAAGATTTTAACTTTACACCAAAAACACCCAAATAAAAATTCACCGCAATTAAATTCTGCATAGAGACGAGTTTTTCCCGATTCACTTCGACGAAAACTTTCCCCGGAAAAAGCGGGTTTTTCCAACAAAATCTTTAATTTTCAACTAACATTTTAGATAAGTAATTGTTAATCAATAATTAAATAACTTGGTAATGTAAAAGCCCTTTTCGTAAAGATTATAATTCCAGAAGCCGATGGAAATTGAATAAACAGTTTAGCAACAATTGAATTGTTAATTAAAAATTTACGGTCGCTACAATAGCGACAATAATTATGATGCATAAGAATAACTATGATTTTTTCATAAAAAGACACTATACCTATCTAATCTACTTTACAGAAGTGAAATTGGACTATTTAAGCGGCCTCAGGAATATTTTAAAATTATAAACAATTTTTTGGCTTATAAATAAATAAAATATCTCGGGAAACATTAAACCAAATTAAATTATGAAAACGGTATTCGAAAAACAGCAGCAGGACGCTTCTTTTAAAAGAAAAAACGATTAATTATGACGAGTGGTTCCTGAGATACAACCGGTCAATGTTGACCGGAATTTACGGCAAAGATATGAACAATGGGATCATAATTTTTAAACCATCACCTTTTTATTTTTGTGCTCTTTCTCCACACCAATTTTCATACCTTTGAAATACTCATAACATATATTATTATAATAAAAACTATCGATAATACGTGTCAAAATTGCCAAAATTAGCAAAATTCAAATCAAAAATTAGGTTGGAGAAAATGTAACCCTCGAAAGTTCAAAATCGGTATACGTTAAAAAAATGCCTTTTCTCGGCTTCCCATGGAGCAATTTCCTTCATTCTTTTTTTGTTCCCTAATAACTCGAGTAGAGCCATCAAACTAACGTATTATTAAATGTCACACTTGCTTTTGTTTTGTTATAATAGATTAATTTATTTATAAGAACAGAAAACTACATATTTTTTCCAGTTGTAGGCTTTTTTTAGATAAACTTACTACAAGTGTACCTTTTAAAGTTAAAAACATAAATATTCTCATTTGAGAGCTGTATAATTATTTAAACAATTTTTATTTAAACAAATTAAAATTTTGTGTTATAATAAATAAATTAATTTATTATCACAAAACAAAAGCAAGTTTGACATTTAATAATGCGTTAGTTCGATGGCTCTACTTGAGTTACTTGGGAACAAAAAAAAGAATGAAGGAAATTGCTCCATGGGAAGCCGAGATAATGCATTTTTGATTGGAATTTTGCTATTTTTGGCAATTTTCACACGTATTATCGATAGTTTTTATTATAGTAATATATGTTATGAGTATTTCAAAGATATGAAAATTGGTGTGGAGAAAGAGGACAAAAATAAAAAGGTGATGGTTTAAAAATTATGATCCTATTGTTCATATCTTTGCCGTAAATTCCGGTCAACTTTGACCGGTTGTATCTCAGGAATATCTCCCATTTTGTTTATAAAAAAAGTAGCACACTATCTGCGGACTTTGCATACCTATATTATTAATATATACAATCGTAAGATTCGGTTCCAGCAATAAAATTACTGGTAAATAACTTTTCCCAAAAATGGCCTATTCTCCGATAATCAGCCCAGACTATTATTAGAGGATCTGATCGAACTTCACTTAGCTGTTTATCGGATAAAAATTATTGGATATTAGCTCAGTATTAAAATAAAATCAAAATGTAATTCCGTACAGGTTGGAACAAGTTTTATATCAAAGTTTAGGTGATAACAGAAGCTATTTTCAAGAAAGTATATGATGCACAGGGGGATCATTGTTTGAATAATTAAAAATGGGCCCTCTTTGCACAAGATTTATTTTTTAACCGCCGTGGTAATTCATATTTTTTTTTATTTCAGGTTTTAGTGAGGTTTTTCTGAAAAGATGACGAAACATGTTTTCGTATAAAACTTATTACATTAAATTTGGCTCTTACCTTATTTAATTAATTGTTAATCAATATTGAAAAATAAATTTGCAAAAAAATATAGGTCTGAATCCCGCGTATGAAAAAAAAGTTGATTAATAGCCAGCTGAAAATTTGTTAATAGATTAAAGGTGTCTAGTCGGATGAACTTTGATATATGGGAACGCTGGAACAGGGGCAGTTTTAATTGTGGAAAAGGTTAAAAATTTGGAACGGTCAGACCACGAAAACGGCACATGTATTTTGTCCGACAGAACATACTTAAACTCTCCGAACAGAGATTAAACTCTCATGCAAAAATCAGACTGCTATTTATCATGTGTCATAATTCCCGTCATTTGACATATTCTACATGTTCCACTCATTAAAACGCCCACTTCGTGATAAATAGCAGTCTGATTTTTGCATGAGAGTTTAATCTCTGTTCGGAGAGTTTAAGTATGTTCTGTCGAACAAAATACATGTGTCGTTTTCGTGGTCTGACCGTTCCAAATTTTTAACCTGTTCCACAATTAAAACTTTCCCTGTTCCAGTGTTCCCATATATCAAAGTTCATCCGACTAGACACCCTTAAGCTATTAACAAATTTTCAGCTTGCTATTAATCAACTTTTTTTTCATACGCGGGATCCAGACCTATTATTTGCATTATAGCAATATAAAACATTTTATTTTGCAGAAGTTGCGTTGTGGTACCAGTATAAAGCAAAAACAATTGGTTGCAAAATATTTAGTACATACTTAAGATAATTATTATTTGTTTATTAAATATTACTATTTTTCAATTGCAAAAACGCAGTTATTGTCGATAGAGTAAACAATTTTTTAACATCTTTTTCCTCTGATATTGTGATTAATAAAATTTGGCACAATAGATAACCACAAATCACTATTAAAACAAATTTTGACATTAAAAAAAAATGGTACTGAAGTAGCACTAAAAATTTGTCAAGGACCGCCACCATTCTTACTCACCATTATTAAATGGTGACTCAGCAATCAACTACATTGACTGCCACTAAATCACTGCTAAGGAGCAAAAATATACACTGCTCTAATCGCAGCTATATCTCCGTTTTTAACGGAGATCTGCGAATAGCGCAACATTGTAACAGTCGACCGATCAGATTAACGGAGAAAACAGGAGCAAATAGAGATAACTGGGAAAAATTTAGAGATCTGTACTTACGATGACAGAAGTTAGCAAAGAAAACCAAAAAATTATCTACAGAATCCTGAATACGATAAAATAACAAAAAAAACAGCATAAATAAAAAAATGGAAACAACACTTTTGAATAACTACTAAGGGATATAAACCAGGACGATATTAATTAACGACAAAATAATATAATGAAAGATAAAAGAACCCTTAATAAACTATTTTTGGCTATTTTGTTCCGCCGTCGACAAAAAAATATATGAAATAAAATATATTATGTACATAAAAAAAGAATATATCATTTTAAAAACTCACCATTATCAACTGGTAACTCAGCAATCAACTACTACACTACACTCATAAACTGCCAAAATATAAATATACTGCTGTTACAAAACTATATCTCCGTTTTTATCATCTCGATCGACTCCCAAGTCTGCGAATAGCGCAGCAATGTAACAGTCGACCGATCAGATTAACGGCGAAAACTTGAACTTGAATGAGAAATTTGCCTAATGCGCGAATGTTTTATATCTTCTTAGAACCTGCGCACGAACGTTGCGTTGCCGATCTAACATTTGATTGGTCGAATTTTGGACCAATAGGAAAATGGATGACAAAGTTTTATATAAAAAAAAAACAATTTATATCTTTAAAATAAAGGATTTTCAGTAGTCACATCGATTATTCGTTCTAGAAACACGTTCCATATGCCTAGCACAAAAAGAGGATCCGATATCAAGTTGAACTTCACATAGGTTTATCGGAAAAAAATTGTTGGATATGTAATTTAGCATGTTAACAATTACAAAAAACAAGGGGTGCCTCATCTAACATTATTGATTTTTTTCTTCTACATTTAAAAAAATGAGATTGTTTGGATTATTCTAAACAAAAAAGGTATTTTATAATTTTTCTCTAAGGTTGATCGTTTTCGAGTTATTAATTTAAAACTGAAAAAAGAAAATATTACGATTATCAATTTTACAGAAAAAAATTTTTGTGTAGAAACAAAAAAATTTGAAATAATACCTGCAAGGGTGGAATTTTTTTAATTTATAAATAGTCTAGTAAAATAAGATTACACTACATGTAAATCAAAATGTAAATTCGTACATGTTGAAACACATTTTATATCAAAGTTTAGGTGAGTACGAAAGATATTTTCAAGAAAGTATCCAAATCATATAAGGGGATCATTTTTTAAAATAATTAAAAAAGGGTCATTTTTGCACAATATTTACTTTTTTAACGGCTGAGGTAATTTACATTTTAGTGAAGGTCTTTAGGGTTTTTTGCTACAAAGCTGAAGGACAAATCTTTTACCTAAGACATTAAATTAAATTTGACCCCCTATTTATTTAAATAATTATATATAAAATTTAAATATCAAATTTGCAAAAAAGTATTTTTTGCGTTTTAAATAAGCACTATAAATTATTCTATTTAATAGGAGCAGAAAAAATATGTTGGAACATGAAAAGAAGCCCGAACACAATTTGGAGAAAAATGGCCAATATTATTAGAGAGACGGCTATTGAAATACTTGGGAAAACGTCAGGAAAGAAGTTTGAGGATAAAGAGACTTGGTGGTGGTCAAATGAAGTACAAGAAAAAATAAAAGAGAAGAGAAAATTATATAAAAATTGGCAAGAAACCAGGTCGGACATAGATCTTCAAAACTATATGGTCGCCAAAAAGGAAAGCGAAAGTAGCAGTAGCAAAAGCTAAAGCGGAAACGTATTCAAACATATACGATCAACTTGATACCAGGGAAGGCGAAGCAAAGATATATAAAATAGCCAAACAGAGAGCAAAGAAAGCAAGAGATTTTAATCAGATTAGATGTATCCGAGATGAAAATCATAAAATACTAATTCATGAAAAGGATGTCAAAAAGAGATGGAGAAAGTAATTTGACAGTTTATTAAATGAAGAATTTGACAGACAGCCTGTGGAGTTAACGGAGAAGTAACAGCAATGGTTACCAGAATAACAAACGAGGAAGTGGCTCAAGCGCTTCAAAAAATAAAGAAAAGAAAAGCAGTCGGACCAGATGATATTCCTGGAGAAGTATCGAGAGCATTGGGAGAGACAGGAATAAGTTGGCTAGCAGGTCTATTTAATAGAATTATGGAAGTTGGACAAATGCCAAATGCTACTAAAATAAACAAAAATGTTGTTGCTAAGTAAAAAAATTCTTCTAATAATTTATTTAATCTGACTCATTTATATCGGCAATTCAGACATATTATACATTTTAAAGTAGAAGAGTTTAAAATGATATTGCCAATAAATATAAGTTGCGTTCCTTTGACGACTTTACTGAAATATAATTCATTCGATTACATGAAATCAGCCCCGACTCAATTTAAATTTATTACATTAATAATATTTATCAAAATTTATCATTTTAAAGTCTCCTACTTTAAAATGTATAATATGTCTGAATTTTCGATATGAATGATTAAATTGAATTATTAGAAGAATTTTTACTAAGCAACAACATTTTTGATTAATTTATTAATATTTTGTATTTTGACGACATCCGATAGGATGCCGAAATGTTAATAAAATCTTTTTTTTTTTTGATAAATTGTGGCTTATTTCCCATTTACAATAGTTAATTTCTACTGTATCTACCTCTTATAAAAGCTTTTATTATATACAGGGTGTAACAAAAATACAGGTCATAAATTTAATCACATATTCTGGGACCAAAAATAGTTCGATTGAACCGAACTTACGTTTGTACAAATGTGTACATAAAAAAAGTTACAACCCATTGAAGTTACAAAATGAAAATCGATTTTTTCCAATATATCGAAAACTAATACAGATTTTTTATTGAAAATGGACATGTGGCATTCTTATGGAAGAACATCTTAAGAAAAAATTAAACTAAAATTTGGAAACCTATAAAAATTTTATGGGGATTTTGTTCCTTTAAACCCCCCAAACTTTTGTGTACGTTCCAATTAAATTATTATTGTAGTACCATTAGTTAAACACAATGTTTTTAAAACTTTTTTGGGTCTTAGTACTTTTCGAAAAGTCAGTTTTTATCGAGATATTTTGAAAATTTTTCAAATCCACCACATATTAATTTGTAACATGGTTAAGTACGATTATGGAGACTTGAAAATTTATGTATGATTTACATTTTTAGGTATATTTTGAACCATGTTAAAAAAGAAGCCACATCTCGATAAAAGGTGACTTCTCGAAATACAAAGCGGCAAAAAAGTTTTAAAAACACTGTGTTTAACTAATCGTACCACAGTAATATTTTAATTGGAACGTACACAAACATTTGGGGGGTTTAAAAGAACAAAACCCCATAAAATTGTTATGTAAACATATTAAAAAGTAAGCCTTAACTCGATAAAAACTGCCTTAACTAATGGTACTACAGTAATAATTTAATTGAGACGTACACAAAAGTTTGGGGGGGTTTAAGGGAACAAAACCCCCAGAAAATTTGTATGGGGTGCAAAAGTTTCACTATAATTTTTCTTTAAGATGTTCCTTCCATAAGAATGCCACATGTCCATTTTCAATAAAAAATCTCTAATAGTTTTCGGTATATTCGAAATAATCGATTTGCATTTTGTAACTTCAAAGGGCTGTAACTTTTTTTTTGTCCATATTTGTACTAAGGTAAGTTAGGTTCATTTGAACTATTTTTGGTCCCAGAATATGTGATTTAATTAATGACCTGTATTTTTGTTACAGTTGTTATATTATATACACTGTGTCCGTAAAGTATGGAACAAATTCTTTTTTGGCTAAACAGAGCATTTTAAGAAATAATCCTGAAATACGTTGATTTTTGATTTTAATTTACCGTATTTTAAAATAACATTCTAATATACAGGGTGAATTGCTTTCGAGTAATGACGTCATCGTCTTTTTTTTTTAAATGGAACACCCACATTTTGTCTCAATTTTCGGATTACTCTAGCTGAGCTAATTCCAAAAAATGTATCACATGTTGATTCAAATTGGTACAGAGTGGACAAAAATACAATAGTTTTGTGTAATTGAACATCAATAAATTACTAAACAACAAATGACATTTAACAAAAACATAGCCTACTATGTTTCTTTTAAATTGATAAGAAATAATTTCTTACATATTCTGTCCGCTAGACAAAGTATTTTTGATATTGTTAATTTAACTAACGCCTTACTTTATGAGCACACACAAATCTATTGTATTTTTGTCCACCCTGTACCAATTTGAATCAACATGTGATACATTTTTGGAATTAGCTCAGCTAGAGTAATCCGAAAATTGCAAAATGGGGGTGTTCCATTTAAAAAAAATGACGGTGATCATTACTCGAAAATAATTCACCATGTATATTAGAACATTATTTTAAAATACGGTAAATTAAAATCAAAAATCGACGTGTTTTATGAGTATTTCTTAAAATGGTCTGTTTAGCTAAAAAATAATTTGTTCCATACTTTACGGACACAGTGTATAGTAATGTTTAAAAACATTACTTGTAATAGTACATTGTTTACCGGGTAGGAAAAGCTTAACATTCCTGGACGACTGTGAAGATTGCTAAGTCGAGGCGCAAGCCGAGACTTAGCAACACAGAGTCCAGGAATGTGGCTTTTCCTACGAGGTAAACATACTATTTTTCCGCAAATCGTTTAAAATTCGACAGATATTGAGTGATTTAAAAAAACGCGATAATTTTATTCCCAAATAAATGGTGCTTTGAAATTCCTAATAAAATTACTTGGGTTACTATGGAAACGTATTGAGGTTGAATTGTCAAACTTGACGCTTATAAATTTAATTGCTGGTGTTCTCGAAAGTAAAATGATAAGTGATGATGAAATTTCCATTCCTGGGACTCCTCCAGAGCTGGTTGAGGCAGTGAATACTGCTTCATTAGAATTATTGCCAAAGAAATCAAGAGAAAAGTACGAAAATGCATACAGACGTTTTATGGATTATCGCATGAGTAAAAATACGAGTTCTTTCTCAGAAAATGTTGTAATGGCATACTTCCTAGACCTTTGTTTAAAGATGAAATCTTCAACATTATGGGCCAATTATTCAATGCTGAAGTCAACCCTTGCACTTAAACACAATGTAGATATATCTACATACTCAAAACTTCGTTCTTTATTGAAACGGCAAGCTCAAGCTTATAGGGCAAAGAAATCTAAGATTTTAACGAAGGAAGAAATTGAAAAATTTATCCAGGAAGCTCCAGATAAAGAAAATTTAATGATTAAGGTAATTTACAAGGTTTTAATAGCAATGTGTTTTCTATCATTTATGTAGAACACTAACAACTGTACGGAAATATCATTTCCTTACAGTAAGGAAGTCCTGACTTTTTCTTCAAGAAATTTTGACAGGAATGTCAAAATTTCCTGGCGATTTGCGGAAAAATATATTATTGTACCAAGAAAAAAGTTGTTTTATTTTAATATTAGTTCAGTACTAGGTATTTTGTTAAATATTTAATTTATATATATTTATAATATTTAAATTTTTGTTATTACTGTTTTGTGCCAATTTCTACTGAAATTTTCTAACTCCCCTCCAAAATGGCGTTTGTAAATTGTTGTAATAACATCGTCGCGATTACAATTTTTCAAAAGCTTTTTCGATATTCCTGTTCCTGGTAATTTTTCACACAAGAGAAAAAGTTTTTCCAAATATTTAAAAGTTTATTTATCTACATTAACATCTATCAAGTACGTGAGTATATCTATCAAGCCTACTACGTAACAATGCCCTTTATAAATATAGTAAAAATTGTAGAATATTTTGAGAAATGATGATATTGGTAGCGACCTTAAATGAAAACTTTTTGCTTTAAAATTGGTGGAGGTGTGGTTTGCAACATCTCAGTTAATATTGGGCCAATGTTTTTTTTTTATTTGGGTTAGCGTATAAAAATAATATCTTCTGCATGACCTATTTTGCAATAAATATTCATGAACCTGACAAAACAATTTCTTTTAAAAAAAATTTCTTTGAAATTGTTTTATCAGGTTCATGAATATTTCTTGCAAAGTAGGTAATGCAGAAGATATTATTTTTATACGCTACCCCAACCCCAAATAAAAAAAACATTGGCCCAACATTACCTGAGATGTTGCAAACCACACCTCCACCAATTTTAAAGCAAAACGTTTTCATTTAAGGTCGCTACCAATATCATCATTTTTCAAAATATTCTACAATTTTTACTATATTTATAAAGGGCATTGTTACGTAGTAGGCTTGATAGATATACTCACGTACTTGATAGATGTTAATGTAGATAAATAAACTTTTAGATATTTGTAAAAACTCTTGTGAAAAAAGCTTTTGAAAGAATTTAATCGCGACGTTGTTATTACAACAATTTACAAACGCCATTTTGGAGGGGAGTTTTTATCGAAAACTTGATTTCTCAACAATTTACCGAAAATATAAATAAAAGCAAAAAAAAACATGAGACCTGACAAAATTGTAAACTCTATCGGCAACAAGCGCGTTTTTGCAATTGAAAAATGGTAATATTATAATAAAAAAATTAAGTATCTCTGAATATTTTCCAACAAATTTTTGTTTGGTTTATAATGGTACCACAACAACTTTTCCTGCAAAATCAAATGTTTTATCAATATTTTTTTTCAATTATTTAAATAAATTAAGGGCCAAATTTAATCTAGTATAAAAGATTGTTTCTTCGGCTAGGCAAAAAAAATTCTAAAAATCTTCATAAAAACGTGGATTACCGCAGCAGTTAAAAAAGTAAAGTTTGTGCAAAAATTACTCATCGTTAATTATTTAAAGAATCATCCCCTCATATGAATCACACTTTTTTTGAAAATATCTTTTTGTTTTGACCTAACCTTTCGAGAAAAACATTATTCCAACCTGTACGGAAATACATTTTGATTTACACGTATTACAATTTTATTATTTGATCGGGCTATAGTCAGGGCATTCATTTGTGACTTAAAAGCGAGGAAAATTTTATAGATAAAACGGAAGATGGTATTATAGAAAGGTATTATTCCGCCGTTCACAAAAAATATATGAAATAAAATATTACATATTAGTATGTACATAAAAAAGAATATATTAAGAAATATTTAAAAAACTCACCATTATTAAATGGTGACTCAGCAATCAATTACATTGACTGCCACTAAGTCACTGCTAATAAGCAAAAATATACACTGCTCTAATCGCAGCTATATCTCCGTTTTTATCATTTCAATCGACTCCCAAGTCTGTGAATAGCGCAACATTGTAACAGTCGACCGATCAGATTAAAGGAGAAAACAAGAGCAGAGAGATAATTGGGAAAAATTTGGAGATCTGTACGATGACAGAAGTTAGCAAAGATAACCAAAAAATAACAGAATCCTGAATACGATAAAATAACAAAAAAAATATAGAGCATAAATAAAAAAATGGAAACACTTTTGAATAACTATTAAGGGATATAAACCAGGACGATATTAATTAACGACAAAATAATATAATAGACCAGTAAGGATCTGTGAAAAAACGTCTATTTTTGGATGTGAGAGGCGGCGTTCGGATTTTTGCAGATAAAGTTAGGTGACACCTTCAGTAATAATAATTGACTTATGCTCCTTCTCAAATATGCCCGGAACATTAATAAAAAAATTAAAATATTTAAAAATTTCGAAAAACGTGAATTTTTTCTGCTTTCTTTGCTTATAACTTTAAAACGATTCGTTTTGGAACAAAGTCGTAGAGAAATAAAATAAAGATAATTGAATTTTGTATGATATAAGACTGGTCAAAAATGTATTAACGTATTACCTTTTCTGCAATATAGCAATAAATACAAAATAAGGGGGCAAAATACGCCTGTTGTTATTCAATGTTTTTAACCACTTTGGTGGCACTTAGAACCTTAGTAATTCGCTTAGGAAATTATTTGTAACATACTTAAACCGTGTACCAAATTTCATTAAAATCGACCTAATAGATTTTGCATAATAAATTTGCAATCTAAATGTTTTTAAAAAAGTTCAAATTTTTTAAAATCTTTCTGAACAAAAAGTAGACCATTTAGAAGTTGTTTAATTTTTTTACATATAAAGAGGTGCTCTACCTATCTAATACACTTTACAGAATTAAAATCGGATTATTTAAGGGGCCTCAGCAATGTTTTAAACTTATAAACAATTTTTTGGCTTATAAACAAATAGCTTCGTTTAATAATAAAAAAAAATTTTAGCAATACAAATAATTAAAACCGGTGTAATTTAACTTAAACTTTCGAATGCTGTCAGCAGAATTGCTATTTTATTTTTTAATCAAAAGTTATTCGCGTTCAAAAATTGCAATTTTTCGAATTTTTGAAAGTTTCACTGCGTTTATCTCGAAAACTATGCATCCTACGAAAAAACTTGTAAGAACATTTTTTGCTTAGAATTACCCAAGAAATACAAAAAATGTTTTATTTTGCGAAAAATCGATGTTATGTAATTCCTCAAGTTCTTTGTTTTTAACAATCTTATCGATATCCGGATCAACTGTTACCCAAAAAAATCGTGTTCTACGGGTCAAAAAATACATAAAAATCTTAGGTAAGTCCATCTAAATAAAGGAGCCCGTAGCACCCCCTCTTGGCCACAGGACTAATTTGTTTATAAGCCAAAAAAATGTTTATAACTTTAAAACATTGCCGAGGCTGCTTAAACAATCCGATTTCAATTCTGTAAAGTGCATTAGATAGGTGAAGTGCTTCTTTATATGTAAAAAAATTAACAAATCTTTGTATGTTCTAGTTTTTGTTTTGCAAGATTTTAAAAATTTTCAATTTTTTAAAAAAAGTTTAGATTGCAAAATTATTATTCAAAATCTAGTAAGTCAATTTTAATGAAATTTGGTGTACAGTTTTAGCACACTACAAAAATTTTCTAAGCGAATTAGGAAGGTTCCAAGTGTAACCTAAGTAATGGAAAATCATTGAATAAAGACAGGCTTGTTTTGCCCCCTTATTTTATATTTATTGCTATTTTGCAGCAAGGGTGATAAACTAAGACATTTTTCACTAATTGCATCTGATAGAAAATTTAATTATCTTTGTCTTATTCTTATACGACTTTGTTCCAAAATGAATGGTTTTAAAGTTATAAGCAAAAAAATAGAAAAAAAAAACGAAATTTTTTGAAATTTTTAAATGTTTTATTTTTTTTATTAAAATGTTTAAATGTTCTGGGCATATTTGAGAAGGAGCATAAATCAATTATTATTAACGAAGTTATCACCTAACTTTATCCGCAAAAATCTGAATGCCACCTCTCACATCCACCTAAAAACAGATCCTTACTGGTCTATAATGGAAGATAAAAGAACACTCAATAAACTATTTTTGGCTATTTTATTCCGCCGTCGAGAAAAAATATGAAATAAAATTTACAATGTGTCCACGGATCGGGTGCCCAAGAGGAAAAACTTTCGTATTTTCAATTTTAGCGAAAAATGTCATTCTTGATAAAAATTTTTGCTTGTCCTAAAACCCCATAAAACGAAAGTTTTTCAAAACCTGCTCAATTTTGTAGCCAATTTTATGCAAATCCCTATAAATTTTTGCACAAAGTTCGAAATCATAACAATAATCTAGTGTTGCTAAGCTACAATGTGGCTAAGTAACTGTCAACTCCGATAAATAATTTGCGAATTGTCATTCTTTTTCGACAAGAAAATGTTAAGCATCCAATCATAAATTTTTTTTGAACGCTTAACATTGCCGAAAAAAATTACAATTCAAAAATTATTTATCGGAGTTGACAGTTACTAAGCTAGGTACATTGTAGCTTAGCAACACTAGATAATTGTTACGATTTGGAACTTAGAGCAAAAATGTATAGGAAATTTACATAAAATAGGCTACAAAATTAGGCAGGTTTTGAAAAACTTGAATTTGATTTCGTTTTATGGGGGTTTTAGAACAAGCAAAACTTTTTATCAAGAATGACATTTTTCGCTAAAATTCAAAATAAGAAAGTTTTTCCTCTTGGGCACCCTATCCGTGTACACACTGTATTATGTACATAAAAAAAGAATATATCATTTTAAAAACTCACCATTATCAACTGGTAACTCAGCAATCAACTACTACACTACACTCATAAACTGCCAAAATATAAATATACTGCTGTTACAAAACTATATCTCCGTTTTTATCATCTCGATCGACTCCCAAGTCTGCGAATAGCGCAGCAATGTAACAGTCGACCGATCAGATTAACGGCGAAAAGTTGAACTTGAATGAGAAATTTGCCTAATGCGCGAATGTTTTATATATCTTCTTAGAACCTGCGCACGAACGTTGCGTTGCCGATCTAACATTTGATTGGTCGAATTTTGGACCAATAGGAAAATGGATAACAAAGTTTTATATAAAAATGAATAATTTATTATATCTTTAGAAGTAAACGATTTTCAGTAGTCACATCGAATATTCGTTCTAGAAACACGTTCCATATAGCACAAAACTAATATATATTATTAGAGGATCCGATATCAAGTTGAACTTCACATAGGTTTATCGGAAAAAAATTGTTGGATATGTAATTTAGCATGTTAACAATTACAAAAAACAAGGGGTGCCTGATCTAACATTATTGATTTTTACTTTATCGTACTACATACGCAGTATGAGTATAATAGATAAAGTTATAGGATCGTGCAAAAAAATTTTTTTCAGATTTCACTTTTTTTCGACGTTTTGAGTCCCCCTGAGTCTAAAAACCAAATAAAAAAGAATGTCGGAAGTATGTACGTACGTATGTCGCCACCGCCCGGCAAAAACTACTGGACCGATTTCGATGAAATTCGGTATGAGTAAGTTTAAGAGAATTTTGTCAAGAAACTAAGCTTTTGAAAAAAACCTCTCAAAGGGGGGCCGAAATAGGGGGGTTATTTAGGGCCCATTTTTGCAAATTTTGAACGAAACGAATGAAATTTAACTTAAAGTTAGCTCATCGATAGATAAATAGAAATACGGAATTTGACATTTCCAAATCCAAAATGGCGGCCAGCATGGCCGACCGCCCACCCGACACATTTCCCTACCAATCTAAAAATTTGTTTAAGATAAATTTAATTTGAAAAAACATTTATATAGCCTAAAGATGGGGCTATAACAAGAATATTATCGTTTTTCAGAAAAAGTTATGGGTTGCCTATATTTAAGGGGTCAAAATTTGACATAAATTTGAACTAAATTTTCTCAAAAATGACTCCAAGGAATTTGTTTATTTTTTGATATATTTTTGATATCCTATCGGTAAATTGAATAACATTAGTCAGGTTTCTTAACTCCTCATAGGAGGGGAGTTATGAATTTTTTATAAAAAAATATTCGAGTGCCCGTAACTACCTCTGTAATAGAAACTAAAATTTGAAATTTGGCAGACATATATAGTACTTTATTATCTATTAGCACAATAAATTTTACCCACAATATGGCTTCCGGTTTAACCGGAAATGAAAAATAAATCTTAATTTTTTACATACGCCCTGTATATTTTTACATATTTTGAAAGGATGTAAAATTATCTTTCCAATGACATAAAACTCGTTGCTGTAACTCAAAAACTCGAAAAGTTACAGAAAATTGAAATTTTGCTAGAATCTTGTGTGTGTCCTCTCACGCGATCATAGCAGAGCATTATTATAGGGCAGTCAATGAGGGTATTTGGCTCCGAATTCCATCCTACTACATCGATGTACTTGATATTTTCACAGTAAGTAGGGAATAGCTCAAGAAACAAAATCTACCCTATATACTATGGCGCTTTTATCTTGGGGCAATTCCCACCCCTTCAAGGGGGTGGAAAATTTATTGGTCAAAATAAGCATGGAAGTGGCTAGAGAACCTATTTTTAAGCAAAAACTGATCTATACTTTTTTTTGAGAACTCAATACTTTTTGAGTTATGCGCAGTTGAAAATTGGCCATTTTCATTTAAAAATGACACGTTTTAGGACGGTTTTTTGTGAATACCTTAAAAACTATGCAAACTAAAAACACTATATAAATTTTTTTTTAATTATAAATAACAAAGAGATTCGTTCCTTCGTAAATTTTCTATATATAATACAAAAAGAGATATGGTAGGTAAAAAGAGTTTGGTTTTTGGTGCATGCTCAAAATGCTCATGCTTTTGTAGTGTTTGAAAAGGCCTTTAAAACGAGCACCGTTAAATGTCGGTTACATTCAAACTAAGCGAGATATGGTGCAAAAAAATATATGACTAATGTACTTTAAGGAAAAATGAGAAGTACATACATTTAACCCCTCATTCACCAGAATTTAAATGCATTGTTTTTCTTTTGCAATACCTCTTAATATAGTGTTATTTCTACTTTCAAAAAGTTGGACGGGTGAAAAAAATAAGATCAAATTATAGGGCGCATTTTTAAATTTTCTTAAAATTCTTCCTTTTGCTCCATGCAATTCGCAAATAAAAATGTTCTATCCCCGAGAAGTGGTGAGAACCGCCCCCACGATAAAAGCGCCATAGTATATAGGATAGACTTTGAATTAGGTGATTGGGCTTTGTGCTACTCTCAAAATTTCATTACAATCCATGCAGTAAAATGCAAATATTGTAAACTATTAATTTCTCAGAAAAATGGACTAATTTGAAATGAAAGTATGACTAATATTCTATTGATTTATGCAATAATCTATAGTGTGTCCCCGAACATTTTCTCAAATGCGGGAATTAATGATGCGTAGAACCATAAAATATTTTCAAGTATACAAGGTGTTTCTAAAATATCAAAATAACGAGTAACTTTGTTATTTTTATAGAATGGCAGTATCTAGTACGATAACGATAATAGATCGGTACGATAAAGTTCTCGGGCGGCCCTTCCGTCCAGCGTTTTTTCTTCTACATTTAAAAAAATGAGATTGTTTGGATTATTCTAAACAAAAAAGGTATGTATTTTATAATTTTTCTCTAAAGTTGATCGTTTTCGAGTTATTAATAATTTAAAACTGAAAAAAGAAAATATTACGATTTTCAAGGCTCAAAAACACATAATATGTAAAAAATATCTAGTCTAGTACCTAAATTCAGGCTGAAACTTTCTTCTATTAGATCCTGATAGGAAATTTAGCCATGTTTTATTCTAAAACATATTTTCTTAATTGTTAATTGCTTCTTATGGAGACACGGGCATTAACATCTAAAAAACAATATTTCAGAACTGATAGAATAAGGTGTGAACTTGAATTTAGGTACTTCGTAATTTGAAAAATAATATTTTTTACTTATGTTTTGGAGCCTTAAAAATCGTCATCCTTCGTTCTTTTTTCAGTTTTAAATTGTTTAAAATTCGAAAACGATCAATTTTAGAGAAAAAATACAAAAAAAAAATTGTATAGAAACAATAACAAAATTTGAAATAATACCTGCAAGGGTGGAATTTTTTTAATTTATAAATAGTCTAGTAAAATAAGATTACACTACATGTAAATCAAAATGTAAATTCGTACATGTTGAAACAAATTTTATATCAAAGTTTAAGTGAGTACGAAAGATATTTTCAAGAAAGTATCCAAATCATATAAGGGGATCATTTTTTAGAATAATTAAAAAAGGGTCATTTTTGCACAATATTTACTTTTTTAACGGCTGAGGTAATTTACATTTTAGTGAAGGTCTTTAGGGTTTTTTGCTACAAAGCTGAAGGACAAATCTTTTACCTAAGACTTATTAAATTAAATTTGACCCCCTATTTATTTAAATAATTATATATAAAATTTAAATATCAAATTTGCAAAAAAGTATTTTTTGCGTTTTAAATAAGCACTATAAATTATTCTATTTAATAGGAGCAGAAAAAATATGTTGGAACATGAAAAGAAGCCCTAACACAATTTGGAGAAAAATGGCCAATATTATTAGAGAGACGGCTATTGAAATACTTGGGAAAACGTCAGGAAAGAAGTTTAAGGATAAAGAGACTTGGTGGTGGTCAAATGAAGTACAAGAAAAAATAAAAGAGAAGAGAAAATTATATAAAAAGTGGCAAGAAACCAGGTCGGACATAGATCTTCAAAACTATATGGTCGCCAAAAAGGAAAGCGAAAGTAGCAGTAGCAAAAGCTAAAGCGGAAACGTATTCAAACATATACGATCAACTTGATACCAGGGAAGGCGAAGCAAAGATATATAAAATAGCCAAACAGAGAGCAAAGAAAGCAAGAGATTTTAATCAGATTAAATGTATCCGAGATGAAAATCATAAAATACTAATTCATGAAAAGGATGTCAAAAAGAGATGGAGAAAGTAATTTGACAGTTTATTAAATGAAGAATTTGACAGACAGCCTGTGGAGTTAACGGAGAAGTAACAGCAATGGTTACCAGAATAACAAACGAGGAAGTGGCTCAAGCGCTTCAAAAAATAAAGAAAAGAAAGCAGTCGGACCAGATGATATTCCTGGGGAAGTATCGAGAGCATTGGGAGAGACAGGAATAAGTTGGCTAGCAGGTCTATTTAATAGAATTATGGAAGTTGGACAAATGCCAAATGCTACTAAAATAAACAAAAATGTTGTTGCTAAGTAAAAAAATTCTTCTAATAATTTATTTAATCTGACTCATTTATATCGGCAATTCAGACATAATATACATTTTAAAGTAGAAGAGTTTAAAATGATATTGCCAATAAATATAAGTTGCGTTCCTTTGACGACTTTACTGAAATATAATTCATTCGATTACATGAAATCAGCCCCAACTCAATTTAAATTTATTACATTAATAATATTTATCAAAATTTATCATTTTAAAGTCTTCTACTTTAAAATGTATAATATGTCTGAATTTTCGATATGAATGATTAAATTGAATTATTAGAAGAATTTTTACTAAGCAACAACATTTTTGATTAATTTATTAATATTTTGTATTTTGACGACATCCGATGGGATGTCGAAATGTTAATAAAATCTTTTTTTTTTGATAAATTGTGGCTTATTTCCCATTTACAATAGTTAATTTCTACTGTATCTACCTCTTATAAAAGCTTTTATTATATACAGGGTGTAACAAAAATACAGGTCATAAATTTAATCACATATTCTGGGACCAAAAATAGTTCGATTGAACCGAACTTACGTTTGTACAAATGTGTACATAAAAAAAGTTACAACCCATTGAAGTTACAAAATGAAAATCGATTTTTTCCAATATATCGAAAACTAATACAGATTTTTTATTGAAAATGGACATGTGGCATTCTTATGGAAGAGCATCTTAAGAAAAAATTATAACTATTTAGAATGGGAAATAAGCCACAATATTATTAAAAAATGATTTTTATTAACGTTTCGACGCCCAAATCGGGTGCCGTTGTCAAAATACAAAATACTATTAATATAAACAAAAATGTTGTTGCTTAGTAAAAAAATTCTTCTAATAATTTATTTGATTTGACTCATTTATATCGGCAATTCAGATACATATGATACATTTTAAAGTAGAAGACTTTAAAATGATATTGCCAATATTTATGAGTTGCGTTCCTGGGACGACTTTACTGAAAGATAGTTCATTCGATTACATGAAATCAACCCCAACTCAAGAATATCCGTCACAAAAAAATCATAGCATGTGATCTGTCTTTAAAAAGACAACCACATGCAACGGTGACATTAAAATTCTCGCGTTAGAGATCTCATAGTAAATCACGAGGGAAAACCAGGAAAAACCTCGTGATACTATCCCGACATCGTAAGTATTTGGTCTTACATTTAATTTACTCTCAAAATTAATACCAAATTCTGACTTTACTATAATTTTGTTTAAATTATAAATAATATCAATAATACATGGGTATATAAGTAATAGTAAAATATAAAATATGTACTAACTCGACTATTGACTTACTAATTGTGGTATTTTCTTTCTATTGACTTCCTCTTTCAGTATGGGTATCCACATCCTACTGCATTCCACCGAGGAATTTGCGACACAATTGGTTTCGTTTAGCATAATTAGAGCCGCTTCTTTGATTTTTCTCTTTTTACTATCTGTTTCTTTCAGGACTATACTTGAATCTCTCCACTGAACTCTATGTTCATTATCCCATGCGTGTTGACATATTTGAGATCTATCAAATTCTCTATTTGGAGAGATTCAAGTATAGTCCTGAAAGAAACAGATAGTAAAAAGAGAAAAATCAAAGAAGCGGCTCTAATTATGCTAAACGAAACCAATTGTGTCGCAAATTCCTCGGTGGAATGCAGTAGGATGTGGATACCCATACTGAAAGAGGAAGTCAATAGAAAGAAAATACCACAATTAGTAAGTCAATAGTCGAGTTAGTACATATTTTATATTTTACTATTACTTATATACCCATGTATTATTGATATTATTTATAATTTAAACAAAATTATAGTAAAGTCAGAATTTGGTATTAATTTTGAGAGTAAATTAAATGTAAGACCAAATACTTACGATGTCGGGATAGTATCACGAGGTTTTTCCTGGTTTTCCCTCGTGATTTACTATGAGATCTCTAACGCGAGAATTTTAATGTCACCGTTGCATGTGGTTGTCTTTTTAAAGACAGATCACATGCTATGATTTTTTTGTGACGGATATTCTTGAGTTGGGGTTGATTTCATGTAATCGAATGAACTATCTTTCAGTAAAGTCGTCCCAGGAACGCAACTCATAAATATTTGCAATATCATTTTAAAGTCTTCTACTTTAAAATGTATCATATGTATCTGAATTGCCGATATAAATGAGTCAAATCAAATAAATTATTAGAAGAATTTTTTTACTAAGCAACAACATTTTTGTTTATATTAATAGTATTTTGTATTTTGACAACGGCACCCGATTTGGGCGTCGAAACGTTAATAATAAAAATCATTTTTTAATAATATTGTGGCTTATTTCCCATTCTAAATAGTTAAAATTGTAAAAATGCCACAAGAAAATAGCTTCAGAACAACATTAAGAAAAAATTAAACTAAAATTTGGAAACCTATAAAAATTTTATGGGGATTTTGTTCCTTTAAACCCCCCAAACTTTTGTGTACGTTCCAATTAAATTATTATTGTAGTACCATTAGTTAAACACAATGTTTTTAAAACTTTTTTGGGTTTTAGTACTTTTCGAAAAGTCAGTTTTTATCGAGATATTTTGAAAATTTTTCAAATCCACCACATATTAATTTGTAACATGGTTAAGTACGATTATGGAGACTTGAAAATTTATGTATGATTTACATTTTTAGGTATATTTTGAACCATATTAAAAAAGAAGCCACATCTCGATAAAAGGTGCCTTCTCCTTCTCCTTCTCGATAAAAGTTTTAAAAACACTGTGTTTAACTAATCGTACCACAGTAATATTTTAATTGGAACGTACACAAACATTTGGGGGGTTTAAAAGAACAAAACCCCATAAAATTGGTTATGTAAACATATTAAAAAGTAAGCCTTAACTCGATAAAAACTGCCTTAACTAATGGTACTACAGTAATAATTTAATTGAGACGTACACAAAAGTTTGGGGGGGTTTAAGGGAACAAAACCCCCAGAAAGATTGCATGGGGTGCAAAAGTTTCACTATAATTTTTCTTTAAGATGTTCCTTCCATAAGAATGCCACATGTCCATTTTCAATAAAAAATCTCTAATAGTTTTCGGTATATTCGAAAAAATCGATTTTCATTTTTTAACTTCAAAGGGCTGTAACTTTTTTTTTGTGCATATTTGTACTAAGGTAAGTTAGGTTCATTTTAACTATTTTTGGTCCCAGAATATGTGATTTAATTAATGACCTGTATTTTTGTTACAGTTGTTATATTATATACACTGTGTCCGTAAAGTATGGAACAAATTCTTTTTTGGCTAAACAGAGCATTTTAAGAAATAATCCTGAAATAAGTTGATTTTTTATTTTAATTTACCGTATTTTAAAATAACATTCTAATATACAGGGTGAATTGCTTTCGAGTAATGACGTCACCGTCTTTTTTTTTAAATGGAACACCCACATTTTGTCTCAATTTTCGGATTACTCTAGCTGAGCTAATTCCAAAAATGTATCACATGTTGATTCAAATTGGTACAGAGTGGACAAAAATACAATAGTTTTGTGTAATTGAACATCAATAAATTACTAAACAAAAAATGACATTTAACAAAAACATAGCCTACTATGTTTCTTTTAAATTGATAAGAAATAATTTCTTACATATTCTGTCCGCTAGACAAAGTATTTTTGATATTGTTAATTTAACTAACGCCTTACTTTATGAGCAGACACAAAACTATTGTATTTTTGTCCACCCTGTACCAATTTGAATCAACATGTGATACATTTTTGGAATTAGCTCAGCTAGAGTAATCCGAAAATTGCAAAATGGGGGTGTTCCATTTAAAAAAAAAATGACGGTGATCATTACTCGAAAATAATTCACCCTGTATATTAGAATATTATTTTAAAATACGGTAAATTAAAATCAAAAATCGACGTGTTTTATGAGTATTTCTTAAAATGGTCTGTTTAGCTAAAAAATAATTTGTTCCATACTTTACGGACACAGTCTATAGTAATGTTTAAAAACATTACTTGTAAAATATATTATTTTACCAAGAAAAACGTTGTTTTATTTTAATATTAGTTCAGTACTAGGTATTTTGTTAAATATTTAATTTATATATATTTATAATATTTAAATTTTTGTTATTACTGTTTTGTGCCAATTTCTACTGAAATTTTCTAACTCCCCTCCAAAATGGAGTTTGTAAATTGTTGTAATAACATCGTCGCGATTACAATTTTTCAAAAGCTTTTTCGATATTCGTGTTGCTGGTAATTTTTCACACAAGAGAAAAAGTTTTTTCCAAATATTTAAAAGTTTATTTATCTACATTAACATCTATCAAGTACGTGAGTATATCTATCAAGCCTACTACGTAACAATGCCCTTTATAAATATAGTAAAAATTGTAGAATATTTTGAGAAATGATGATATTGGTAGCGACCTTAAATGAAAACTTTTTGCTTTAAAATTGGTGGAGGTGTGGTTTGCAACATCTCAGTTAATATTGGGCCAATGTTTTTTTTTATTTGGGTTAGCGTATAAAAATAATATCTTCTGCATGACCTATTTTGCAATAAATATTCATGAACCTGGCAAAACAATTTCTTTTAAAAAAAATTTCTTTGAAATTGTTTTATCAGGTTCATGAATATTTCTTGCAAAGTAGGTAATGCAGAAGATATTATTTTTATACGCTACCCCAACCCCAAATAAAAAAAACATTGGCCCAACATTACCTGAGATGTTGCAAACCACACCTCCACCAATTTTAAAGCAAAACGTTTTCATTTAAGGTCGCTACCAATATCATCATTTTTCAAAATATTCTACAATTTTTACTATATTTATAAAGGGCATTGTTACGTAGTAGGCTTGATAGATATACTCACGTACTTGATAGATGTTAATGTAGATAAATAAACTTTTAGATATTTGTAAAAACTCTTGTGTGAAAAAAGCTTTTGAAAGAATTTAATCGCGACGTTGTTATTACAACAATTTACAAACGCCATTTTGGAGGGGAGTTTTTATCGAAAACTTGATTTCTCAACAATTTACCGAAAATATAAATAAAAGCAAAAAAAACATGAGACCTGACAAAATTGTAAACTCTATCGGCAACAAGCGCGTTTTTGCAATTGAAAAATGGTAATATTATAATAAAAAAATTAAGTATCTCTGAATATTTTCCAACAAATTTTTGTTTGGTTTATAATGGTACCACAACAACTTTTCCTGCAAAATCAAATCTTTTATCAACATTTTTTTTTCAATTATTTAAATAAATTAAGGGCCAAATTTAATCTAGTATAAAAGATTGTTTCTTCGGCTAGGCAAAAAAAATTCTAAAAATCTTCATAAAAACGTGGATTACCGCAGCAGTTAAAAAAGTAAAGTTTGTGCAAAAATTACTCATCGTTAATTATTTAAAGAATCATCCCCTCATATGAATCACACTTTTTTGAAAATATCTTTTTGTTTTGACCTAACCTTTCGAGAAAAACATTATTCCAACCTGTACGGAAATACATTTTGATTTACACGTATTACAATTTTATTATTTGATCGGGCTATAGTCAGAGCATTCATTTGTGACTTAAAAGCGAGGAAAATTTTATAGATAAAACTGAAGATGGTATTATAGAAAGGTATTATTCCGCCGTTCACAAAAAATATATGAAATAAAATATTATATATTAGTATGTACATAAAAAAGAATATATTAAGAAATATTTAAAAAACTCACCATTATTAAATGGTGACTCAGCAATTAATTACATTGACTGCCACTAAGTCACTGCTAAGGAGCAAAAATATACACTGCTCTAATCGCAGCTATATCTCCGTTTTTATCATTTCAATCGACTCCCAAGTCTGCGAATAGCGCAACATTGTAACAGTCGACCGATCAGATTAAAGGAGAAAACAGGAGCAGAGAGATAATTGGGAAAAATTTGGAGATCTGTACGATGACAGAAGTTAGCAGATAACCAAAAAATTTTCTACAGAATCCTGAATACGATAAAATAACAAAAAAAATATAGAGCATAAATAAAAAAAATGGAAACACTTTTGAATAACTATTAAGGGATATAAACCAGGACGATATTAATTAACGACAAAATAATATAATAGACCAGTAAGGATCTGTGAAAAAACGTCTATTTTTGAATGTGAGAGGTGGCGTTCGGATTTTTGCAGATAAAGTTAGGTGACACCTTCAGTAATAATAATTGACTTATGCTCCTTCTCAAATATGCCCGGAACATTAATAAAAAAATTAAAATATTTAAAAATTTCGAAAAACGTCGAATTTTTTCTGCTTTCTTTGCTTATAACTTTAAAACGATTCGTTTTGGAACAAAGTCGTAGAGAAATAAAATAAAGATAATTGAATTTTGTATGATATAAGACTGGTCAAAAATGTATTAACGTATTACCTTTTCTGCAATATAGCAATAAATACAAAATAAGGGGGCAAAATACGCCTGTTGTTATTCAATGTTTTTAACCACTTTGGTGGCACTTAGAACCTTAGTAATTCGCTTAGGAAATTATTTGTAACATACTTAAACCGTGTACCAAATTTCATTAAAATCGACCTAATAGATTTTGCATAATAAATTTGCAATCTAAATGTTTTTAAAAAAGTTCAAATTTTTTAAAATCTTTCTGAACAAAAAGTAGACCATTTAGAAGTTGTTTAATTTTTTTACATATAAAGAGGTGCTCTACCTATCTAATACACTTTACAGAATTAAAATCGGATTATTTAAGGGGCCTCAGCAATGTTTTAAACTTATAAACAATTTTTGGCTTATAAACAAATAGCTTTGTTTAATAATAAAAAAAAAATTAATTTTTAGCAATACAAATAATTAAAACCGGTGTAATTTAACTTAAACTTTCGAATGCTGTCAGCAGAATTGCTATTTTATTTTTTAATCAAAAGTTATTTGCGTTCAAAAATTGCAATTTTTCGAATTTTTTAAAGTTTCACTGCGTTTATCTCGAAAACTATGCATCCTACGAAAAAACTTGTAAGAACATTTTTTGCTTAGAATTACCCAAGAAATACAAAAAAATGTTTTATTTTGCGAAAAATCGATGTTATGTAATTCCTCAAGTTCTTTGTTTATAACAATCTTATCGATATCCGGATCAACTGTTACCCAAAAAAATCGTGTTCTACGGGTTAAAAAATACATAAAAATCTTGGGTAAGTCTATCTAAATAAAGGAGCCCGTAGCACCCCCTCTTGGCCACAGGACTAATTTGTTTATAAGCCAAAAAACTGTTTATAACTTTAAAACATTGCCGAGGCTGCTTAAACAATCCGATTTCAATTCTGTAAAGTGCATTAGATAGGTGGAGTGCTTCTTTATATGTAAAAAAATTAACAAATCTTTGTATGTTCTAGTTTTTGTTTTGCAAGATTTTAAAAAATTTTAATTTTTTAAAAAAAGTTTAGATTGCAAAATTATTATTCAAAATCTTGTAAGTCAATTTTAATGAAATTTGGTGTACAGTTTTAGCACATTACAAAAATTTTCTAAGCGAATTAGGAAGGTTCCAAGTGTAACCTAAGTAATGGAAAATCATTGAATAAAGACAGGCTTGTTTTGCCCCCTTATTTTATATTTATTGCTATTTTGCAGCAAGGGTGATAAACTAAGACATTTTTCACTAATTGCATCTGATAGAAAATTTAATTATCTTTGTCTTACTCTTATACGATTTTGTTCCAAAATGAATGGTTTTAAAGTTATAAGCAAAAAAATAGAAAAAAAAAAACGAAATTTTTTGAAATTTTTAAATGTTTTATTTTTTTTATTAATGTTCCGGGCATATTTGAGAAGGAGCATAAATCAATTATTATTAACGAAGTTATCACCTAACTTTATCCGCAAAAATCTGAATGCCACCTCTCACATCCACCTAAAAACAGATCCTTACTGGTCTATAATGGAAGATAAAAGAACACTCAATAAACTATTTTTGGCTATTTTAATTCGCCGTCGAGAAAAAATATGAAATAAAATTTACAGTGTGTCCACGGATCGGGTGCCCAAGAGGAAAAATTTCGTATTTTCAGTTTTAGCGAAAAATGTCATTCTTGATAAAAAAATGTTTGCTTGTCCTAAAACCCCATAAAACGAAAGTTTTTCAAAACCTGCTTAATTTTGTAGCCAATTTTATGCAAATCCCTATAAATTTTTGCACAAAGTTCGAAATCATAACAATAATCTAGTGTTGCTAAGCTACAATGTGGCTAAGTAACTGTCAACTCCGATAAATAATTTGGGAATTGTCATTCTTTTTCGACAAGAAAATGTTAAGCATCCAATCATAAATTTTCTTTTGAACGCTTAACATTGCCGAAAAAAATTACAATTCAAAAATTATTTATCGGAGTTGACAGTTACTAAGCTAGGTACATTGTAGCTTAGCAACACTAGATAATTGTTACGATTTGGAACTTAGAGCAAAAATGTATAGGAAATTTACATAAAATAGGCTACAAAATTAGGCAGGTTTTGAAAAACTTGAATTTGATTTCGTTTTATGGGGGTTTTAGAACAAGCAAAACTTTTTATCAAGAATGACATTTTTCGCTAAAATTCAAAATAAGAAAGTTTTTCCTCTTGGGCACCCTATCCGTGTACACACTGTATTATGTACATAAAAAAAGAATATATCATTTTAAAAACTCACCATTATCAACTGGTAACTCAGCAATCAACTACTACACTACACTCATAAACTGCCAAAATATAAATATACTGCTGTTACAAAACTATATCTCCGTTTTTATCATCTCGATCGACTCCCAAGTCTGCGAATAGCGCAGCAATGTAACAGTCGACCGATCAGATTAACGGCGAAAACTTGAACTTGAATGAGAAATTTGCCTAATGCGCGAATGTTTTATATATCTTCTTAGAACCTGCGCACGAACGTTGCGTTGCCGATCTAACATTTGATTGGTCGAATTTTGGACCAATAGGAAAATGGATAACAAAGTTTTATATAAAAATGAATAATTTATTATATCTTTAGAAGTAAACGATTTTCAGTAGTCACATCGAATATTCGTTCTAGAAACACGTTCCATATAGCACAAAACTAATATATATTATTAGAGGATCCGATATCAAGTTGAACTTCACATAGGTTTATCGGAAAAAAATTGTTGGATATGTAATTTAGCATGTTAACAATTACAAAAAACAAGGGGTGCCTGATCTAACATTATTGATTTTTTTCTTCTACATTTAAAAAAATGAGATTGTTTGGATTATTCTAAACAAAAAAGGTATGTATTTTATAATTTTTCTCTAAAGTTGATCGTTTTCGAGTTATTAATAATTTAAAACTGAAAAAAGAAAATATTACGATTTTCAAGGCTCAAAAACACATAATATGTAAAAAATATCTAGTCTAGTACCTAAATTCAGGCTGAAACTTTCTTCTATTAGATCCTGATAGGAAATTTAGCCATGTTTTATTCTAAAACATATTTTCTTAATTGTTAATTGCTTCTTATGGAGACACGGGCATTAACATCTAAAAAACAATATTTCAGAACTGATAGAATAAGGTGTGAACTTGAATTTAGGTACTTCGTAATTTGAAAAATAATATTTTTTACTTATGTTTTGGAGCCTTAAAAATCGTCATCCTTCGTTCTTTTTTCAGTTTTAAATTGTTTAAAATTCGAAAACGATCAATTTTAGAGAAAAAATACAAAAAAAAAAAAATTTGTGTAGAAACAATAACAAAATTTGAAATAATACCTGCAAGGGTGGAATTTTTTTAATTTATAAATAGTCTAGTAAAATAAGATTACACTACATGTAAATCAAAATGTAAATTCGTACATGTTGAAACAAATTTTATATCAAAGTTTAAGTGAGTACGAAAGATATTTTCAAGAAAGTATCCAAATCATATAAGGGGATCATTTTTTAGAAAAATTAAAAAAGGGTCATTTTTGCACAATATTTACTTTTTTAACGGCTGAGGTAATTTACATTTTAGTGAAGGTCTTTAGGGGTTTTTGCTACAAAGCTGAAGGACAAATCTTTTACCTAAGACTTATTAAATTAAATTTGACCCCCTATTTATTTAAATAATTATATATAAAATTTAAATATCAAATTTGCAAAAAAGTATTTTTTGCGTTTTAAATAAGCACTATAAATTATTCTATTTAATAGGAGCAGAAAAAATATGTTGGAACATGAAAAGAAGCCCTAACACAATTTGGAGAAAAATGGCCAATATTATTAGAGAGACGGCTATTGAAATACTTGGGAAAACGTCAGGAAAGAAGTTTGAGGATAAAGAGACTTGGTGGTGGTCAAATGAAGTACAAGAAAAAATAAAAGAGAACAGAAAATTATATAAAAAGTGGCAAGAAACCAGGTCGGACATAGATCTTCAAAACTATATGGTCGCCAAAAAGGAAAGCGAAAGTAGCAGTAGCAAAAGCTAAAGCGGAAGCGTATTCAAACATATACGATCAACTTGATACCAGGGAAGGCGAAGCAAAGATATATAAAATAGCCAAACAGAGAGCAAAGAAAGCAAGAGATTTTAATCAGATTAGATGTATCCGAGATGAAAATCATAAAATACTAATTCATGAAAAGGATGTCAAAAAGAGATGGAGAAAGTAATTTGACAGTTTATTAAATGAAGAATTTGACAGACAGCCTGTGGAGTTAACGGAGAAGTAACAGCAATGGTTACCAGAATAACAAACGAGGAAGTGGCTCAAGCGCTTCAAAAAATAAAGAAAAGAAAAGCAGTCGGACCAGATGATATTCCTGGGGAAGTATCGAGAGCATTGGGAGAGAGGAATAAGTTGGCTAGCAGGTCTATTTAATAGAATTATGGAAGTTGGACAAATGCCAAATGCTACTAAAATAAACAAAAATGTTGTTGCTAAGTAAAAAAATTCTTCTAATAATTTATTTAATCTGACTCATTTATATCGGCAATTCAGACATATTATACATTTTAAAGTAGAAGAGTTTAAAATGATATTGCCAATAAATATAAGTTGCGTTCCTTTGACGACTTTACTGAAATATAATTCATTCGATTACATGAAATCAGCCCCGACTCAATTTAAATTTATTACATTAATAATATTTATCAAAATTTATCATTTTAAAGTCTTCTACTTTAAAATGTATAATATGTCTGAATTTTCGATATGAATGATTAAATTGAATTATTAGAAGAATTTTTACTAAGCAACAACATTTTTGATTAATTTATTAATATTTTGTATTTTGACGACATCCGATAGGATGTCGAAATGTTAATAAAATCTTTTTTTTTTTTGATAAATTGTGGCTTATTTCCCATTTACAATAGTTAATTTCTACTGTATCTACCTCTTATAAAAGCTTTTATTATATACAGGGTGTAACAAAAATACAGGTCATAAATTTAATCACATATTCTGGGACCAAAAATAGTTCGATTGAACCGAACTTACGTTTGTACAAATGTGTACATAAAAAAAGTTACAACCCATTGAAGTTACAAAATGAAAAATGATTTTTTCCAATATATCGAAAACTAATACAGATTTTTTATTGAAAATGGACATGTGGCATTCTTATGGAAGAGCATCTTAAGAAAAAATTAAACTAAAATTTGGAAACCTATAAAAATTTTATGGGGATTTTGTTCCTTTAAACCCCCCAAACTTTTGTGTACGTTCCAATTAAATTATTATTGTAGTACCATTAGTTAAACACAATGTTTTTAAAACTTTTTTGGGTCTTAGTACTTTTCGAAAAGTCAGTTTTTATCGATATATTTTGAAAATTTTTCAAATCCACCACATATTTGTAACATGGTTAAGTACGATTATGGAGACTTGAAAATTTATGTATGATTTACATTTTTAGGTATATTTTGAACCATATTAAAAAAGAAGCCACATCTCGATAAAAGGTGCCTTCTCGAAATACAAAGCGGCAAAAAAGTTTTAAAAACACTGTGTTTAACTAATCGTACCACAGTAATATTTTAATTGGAACGTACACAAACATTTGGGGGGTTTAAAAGAACAAAACTCCATAAAATTGTTATGTAAACATATTAAAAAGTAAGCCTTAACTCGATAAAAACTGCCTTAACTAATGGTACTACAGTAATAATTTAATTGAGACGTACACAAAAGTTTGGGGGGGTTTAAGGGAACAAAACCCCCAGAAAATTTGTATGGGGTGCAAAAGTTTCACTATAATTTTTCTTTAAGATGTTCCTTCCATAAGAATGCCACATGTCCATTTTCAATAAAAAATCTCTAATAGTTTTCGGTATATTCGAAAAAATCGATTTTCATTTTGTAACTTCAAAGGGCTGTAACTTTTCTTTTGTCCATATTTGTACTAAGGTAAGTTAGGTTCATTTGAACTATTTTTGGTCCCAGAATATGTGATTTAATTAATGACCTGTATTTTTGTTACAGTTGTTATATTATATACACTGTGTCCGTAAAGTATGGAACAAATTCTTTTTTGGCTAAACAGAGCATTTTAAGAAATAATCCTGAAATACGTTGATTTTTGATTTTAATTTACCATATTTTAAAATAACAATCTAATATACAGGGTGAATTGCTTTCGAGTAATGACGTCATCGTCTTTTTTTTTTAAATGGAACACCCACATTTTGTCTCAATTTTCGGATTACTCTAGCTGAGCTAATTCCAAAAATGTATCACATGTTGATTCAAATTGGTACAGAGTGGACAAAAATACAATAGTTTTGTGTAATTGAACATCAATAAATTACTAAACAACAAATGACATTTAACAAAAACATAGCCTACTATGTTTCTTTTAAATTGATAAGAAATAATTTCTTACATATTCTGTCCGCTAGACAAAGTATTTTTGATATTGTTAATTTAACTAACGCCTTACTTTATGAGCACACACAAAACTATTGTATTTTTGTCCACCCTGTACCAATTTGAATCAACATGTGATACATTTTTGGAATTAGCTCAGCTAGAGTAATCCGAAAATTGCAAAATGGGGGTGTTCCATTTAAAAAAAATGACGGTGATCATTACTCGAAAATAATTCACCCTGTATATTAGAACATTATTTTAAAATACGGTAAATTAAAATCAAGAATCGACGTGTTTTATGAGTATTTCTTAAAATGGTCTGTTTAGCTAAAAAATAATTTGTTCCATACTTTACGGACACAGTGTATAGTAATGTTTAAAAACATTACTTGTAATAGTACATTGTTTACCGGGTAGGAAAAGCTTAACATTCCTGGACGACTGTGAAGATTGCTACACAGAGTCCAGGAATGTGGCTTTTCCTACGAGGTAAACATACTATTTTTCCGCAAATCGTTTAAAATTCGACAGATATTGATTGATTTAAAAAAAAACGCGATAATTTTATTCCCAAATAAATGGTGCTTTGAAATTCCTAATAAAATTACTTGGGTTACTATGGAAACGTATTGAGGTTGAATTGTCAAACTTGACGCTTATAAATTTAATTGCTGGTGTTCTCGAAAGTAAAATGATAAGTGATGATGAAATTTCCATTCCTGGGACTCCTCCAGAGCTGGTTGAGGCAGTGAATACTGCTTCATTAGAATTATTGCCAAAGAAATCAAGAGAAAAGTACGAAAATGCATACAGACGTTTTATGGATTATCGCATGAGTAAAAATACGAGTTCTTTCTCAGAAAATGTTGTAATGGCATACTTCCTAGACCTTTGTTTAAAGATGAAATCTTCAACATTATGGGCCAATTATTCAATGCTGAAGTCAACCCTTGCACTTAAACACAATGTAGATATATCTACATACTCAAAACTTCGTTCTTTATTGAAACGGCAAGCTCAAGGTTATAGGGCAAAGAAATAAGATTTTAACGAAGGAAGAAATTGAAAAATTTATCCAGGAAGCTCCAGATAAAGAAAATTTAATGATTAAGGTAATTTACAAGGTTTTAATAGCAATGTGTTTTCTATCATTTATGTAGAACACTAACAACTGTACGGAAATATCATTTCCTTACAGTAAGGAAATGACATTTCCTTACAGTAAGGAAGTCCTGACTTTTTCTTCAAGAAATTTTGACAGGAATGTCAAAATTTCCTGGCGATTTGCGGAAAAATATATTATGGTACCAAGAAAAAAGTTGTTTTATTTTAATATTAGTTCAGTACTAGGTATTTTGTTAAATATTTAATTTATATATATTTATAATATTTAAATTTTTGTTATTACTGTTTTGTGCCAATTTCTACTGAAATTTTCTAACTCCCCTCTAAAATGGCGTTTGTAAATTGTTGTAATAACATCGTCGCGATTAGAATTTTTCAAAAGCTTTTTCGATATTCCTGTTCCTGGTAATTTTTCACACAAGAGAAAAAGTTTTTCCAAATATTTAAAAGTTTATTTATCTACACTAACATCTATCAAGTACGTGAGTATATCTATCAAGCCTACTACGTAACAATGCCCTTTATAAATATAGTAAAAATTGTAGAATATTTTGAAAAATGATGATATTGGTAGCGACCTTAAATGAAAACTTTTTGCTTTAAAATTGGTGGAGGTGTGGTTTGCAACATCTCAGTTAATATTGGGCCAATGTTTTTTTTTATTTGGGTTAGCGTATAAAAATAATGTCTTCTGCATGACCTATTTTGCAATAAATATTCATGAACCTGGCAAAACAATTTCTTTTAAAAAAATTTTCTTTGAAATTGTTTTATCAGGTTCATGAATATTTCTTGCAAAGTAGGTAATGCAGAAGATATTATTTTTATACGCTACCCCAACCCCAAATAAAAAAAACATTGGCCCAACATTACCTGAGATGTTGCAAACCACACCTCCACCAATTTTAAAGCAAAAAGTTTTCATTTAAGGTCGCTACCAATATCATCATTTTTCAAAATATTCTACAATTTTTACTATATTTATAAAGGGCATTGTTACGTAGTAGGCTTGATAGATATACTCACGTACTTGATAGATGTTAATGTAGATAAATAAACTTTTAGATATTTGTAAAAACTCTTGTGTGAAAAAAGCTTTTGAAAGAATTTAATCGCGACGTTGTTATTACAACAATTTACAAACGCCATTTTGGAGGGGAGTTTTTATCGAAAATTTGATTTCTCAACAATTTACCGAACATACAAATAAACGCAAAAAAAACATGAGACCTGACAAAATTGTAAACTCTATCGGCAACAAGCGCGTTTTTGCAATTGAAAAATGGTAATATTATAATAAAAAAATTAAGTATCTCTGAATATTTTCCAACAAATTTTTGTTTGGTTTATAATGGTACCACAACAACTTTTCCTGCAAAATCAAACGTTTTATCAATATTTTTTTTTCAATTATTTAAATAAATTAAGGGCCAAATTTAATCTAGTATAAAAGATTGTTTCTTCGGCTAGGCAAAAAAAATTCTAAAAATCTTCATAAAAACGTGGATTACCGCAGCAGTTAAAAAAGTAAAGTTTGTGCAAAAATTACTCATCGTTAATTATTTAAAGAATCATCCCCTCATATGAATCACACTTTTTTTGAAAATATCTTTTTGTTTTGACCTAACCTTTCGAGAAAAACATTATTCCAACCTGTACGGAAATACATTTTGATTTACACGTATTACAATTTTATTATTTGATCGGGCTATAGTCAGAGCATTCATTTGTGACTTAAAAGCGAGGAAAATTTTATAGATAAAACTGAAGATGGTATTATAGAAAGGTATTATTCCGCCGTTCACAAAAAATATATGAAATAAAATATTATATATTAGTATGTACATAAAAAAGAATATATTAAGAAATATTTAAAAAACTCACCATTATTAAATGGTGACTCAGCAATCAATTACATTGACTGCCACTAAGTCACTGCTAAGGAGCAAAAATATACACTGCTCTAATCGCAGCTATATCTCCGTTTTTATCATTTCAATCGACTCCCAAGTCTGCGAATAGCGCAACATTGTAACAGTCGACCGATCAGATTAAAGGAGAAAACACGAGCAGAGAGATAATTGGGAAAAATTTGGAGATCTGTACGATGACAGAAGTTAGCAGATAACCAAAAAATTTTCTACAGAATCCTGAATACGATAAAATAACAAAAAAAATATAGAGCATAAATAAAAAAAATGGAAACACTTTTGAATAACTATTAAGGGATATAAACCAGGACGATATTAATTAACGACAAAATAATATAATAGACCAGTAAGGATCTGTGAAAAAACGTCTATTTTTGAATGTGAGAGGTGGCGTTCGGATTTTTGCAGATAAAGTTAGGTGACACCTTCAGTAATAATAATTGACTTATGCTCTTTCTCAAATATGCCCGGAACATTAATAAAAAAATTAAAATATTTAAAAATTTCGAAAAACGTCGAATTTTTTCTGCTTTCTTTGCTTATAACTTTAAAACGATTCGTTTTGGAACAAAGTCGTAGAGAAATAAAATAAAGATAATTGAATTTTGTATGATATAAGACTGGTCAAAAATGTATTAACGTATTACCTTTTCTGCAATATAGCAATAAATACAAAATAAGGGGGCAAAATACGCCTGTTGTTATTCAATGTTTTTAACCACTTTGGTGGCACTTAGAACCTTAGTAATTCGCTTAGGAAATTATTTGTAACATACTTAAACCGTGTACCAAATTTCATTAAAATCGACCTAATAGATTTTGCATAATAAATTTGCAATCTAAATGTTTTTAAAAAAGTTCAAATTTTTTAAAATCTTTCTGAACAAAAAGTAGACCATTTAGAAGTTAATTTTTTTACATATAAAGAGGTGCTCTACCTATCTAATACACTTTACAGAATTAAAATCGGATTATTTAAGGGGCCTCAGCAATGTTTTAAACTTATAAACAATTTTTGGCTTATAAACAAATAGCTTTGTTTAATAATAAAAAAATTAATTTTTAGCAATACGAATAATTAAAACCGGTGTAATTTAAATTAAACTTTCGAATGCTGTCAGCAGAATTGCTATTTTATTTTTTAATCAAAAGTTATTCGCGTTCAAAAATTGCAATTTTTCGAATTTTTGAAAGTTTCACTGCGTTTATCTCGAAAACTATGCATCCTACGAAAAAACTTGTAAGAACATTTTTTGCTCAGAATTACCCAAGAAATACAAAAAAATGTTTTATTTTGCGAAAAATCGATGTTATGTAATTCCTCAAGTTCTTTGTTTTTAACAATCTTATCGATATCCGGATCAACTGTTACCCAAAAAAATCGTGTTCTACGGGTCAAAAAATACATAAAAATCTTGGGTAAGTCTATCTAAATAAAGGAGCCCGTAGCACCCCCTCTTGGCCACAGGACTAATTTGTTTATAAGCCAAAAAACTGTTTATAACTTTAAATCATTGCCGAGGCTGCTTAAACAATCCGATTTCAATTCTGTAAAGTGCATTAGATAGGTGGAGTGCTTCTTTATATGTAAAAAAATTAACAAATCTTTGTATGTTCTAGTTTTTGTTTTGCAACATTTTAAAAAATTTTAATTTTTTAAAAAAAGTTTAGATTGCAAAATTATTATTCAAAATCTAGTAAGTCAATTTGAATGAAATTTGGTGTACAGTTTTAGCACATTACAAAAATTTTCTAAGCGAATTAGGAAGGTTCCAAGTGTAACCTAAGTAATGGAAAATCATTGAATAAAGACAGGCTTGCTTTGCCCCCTTATTTTCTATTTATTGCTATTTTGCAGCAAGGGTGATAAACTAAGACATTTTTCACTAATTGCATCTGATAGAAAATTTCATTATCTTTGTCTTACTCTTATACGACTTTGTTCCAAAATGAATGGTTTTAAAGTTAAAAGCAAAAAAATAGAAAAAAAAACGAAATTTTTTGAAATTTTTAAATGTTTTATTTTTTTTATTAAAATGTTTAAATGTTCCGGGCATATTTGAGAAGGAGCATAAATCAATTATTATTAACGAAGTTATCACCTAACTTTATCCGCAAAAATCTGAATGCCACCTCTCACATCCACCTAAAAACAGATCCTTACTGGTCTATAATGGAAGATAAAAGAACACTCAATAAACTATTTTTGGCTATTTTATTCCGCCGTCGAGAAAAAATATGAAATAAAATTTACAGTGTGTCCACGGATCGGGTGCCCAAGAGGAAAAACTTTCGTATTTTCAGTTTTAGCGAAAAATGTCATTCTTGATAAAAATTTTTGCTTGTCCTAAAACCCCATAAAACGAAAGTTTTTCAAAACCGGCTTAATTTTGTAGCCAATTTTATGCAAATCCCTATAAATTTTTGCACAAAGTTCGAAATCATAACAATAATCTAGTGTTGCTAAGCTACAATGTGGCTAAGTAACTGTCAGCTCCGATAAATAATTTGCGAATTGTCATTCTTTTTCGACAAGAAAATGTTAAGCATCCAATCATAAATTTTTTTGAACGCTTAACATTGCCGAAAAAAATTACAATTCAAAAATTATTTATCGGAGTTGACAGTTACTAAGCTAGGTACATTGTAGCTTAGCAACACTAGATAACTGTTACGATTTGGAACTTAGAGCAAAAATGTATAGGAAATTTACATAAAATAGGCTACAAAATTAAGCAGGTTTTGAAAAACTTGAATTTGATTTCGTTTTATGGGGGTTTTAGAACAAGCAAAACTTTTTATCAAGAATAACATTTTTCGCTAAAATTCAAAATAAGAAAGTTTTTCCTCTTGGGCACCCTATCAGTGTACACACTGTATTATGTACATAAAAAAAGAATACATCATTTTAAAAACTCACCATTATCAACTGGTAACTCAGCAATCAACTACTACACTACACTCATAAACTGCCAAAATATAAATATACTCCTGTTACAAAACTGTATCTCCGTTTTTATCATCTCGATCGACTCCCAAGTCTGCGAATAGCGCAGCAATGTAACAGTCGACCGATCAGATTAACGGCGAAAACTTGAACTTGAATGAGAAATTTGCCTAATGCGCGAATGTTTTATATCTTCTTAGAACCTGCGCACGAACGTTGCGTTGCCGATCTAACATTTGATTGGTCGAATTTTGGACCAATAGGAAAATGGATGACAAAGTTTTATATAAAAAAAAACAATTTATATCTTTAAAATAAAGGATTTTCAGTAGTCACATCGATTATTCGTTCTAGAAACACGTTCCATATACCTAGCACAACAAAAAGAGGATCCGATATCAAGTTGAACTTCACATAGGTTTATCGAAAAAAAATTGTTGGATATGTAATTTAGCATGTTAACAATTACAAAAAACAAGGGGTGCCTGATCTAACATTATTGATTTTTTTCTTCTACATTTAAAAATGAGATTGTTTGGATTATTCTAAACAAAAAAGGTATTTTATAATTTTTCTCTAAGGTTGATCGTTTTCGAGTTATTAATGTAAAACTGAAAAAAGAAAATATTACGATTTTCAAGGCTCAAAAACATATGTAAAAAATATCATCTAGTCTAGTACCTAAATTCAGGCTGAAACTTTCTTCATTAGATCCTGATAGGAAATTTAGCCATGTTTTATTCTAAAATATATTTTCTTAATTGTTAATATGGAAGGCTTCTTATGGAGACACGGGCATTAGCATCTAAAAAACAATATTTCAGAACTGATAGAATAAGGTGTGAACTTGAATTTAGGTACTTCGTAATTTGAAAAATGATATTTTTTACTTTGTTTTTTAGCCTTAAGAATCGTCATCCTTCGTTATTTTTTCAGTTTCAAATTGTTTATAATTCGAAAATGATCAATGTTACAGAAAAAAATTTTTGTGTAGAAACAATAAAAAAATTTGAAATAATACCTGCAAGGGTGGAATTTTTTAAATTTATAAATAGTCTAGTAAAATAAGATTACACTACATGTAAATCAAAATGTAAATTCGTACATGTTGAAACAAATTTTATATCAAAGTTTAGGTGAGTACGAAAGATATTTTCAAGAAAGTATCCAAATCATATAAGGGGATCATTTTTTAAAATAATTAAAAAAGGGTCATTTTTGCACAATATTTACTTTTTTAACGGCTGAGGTAATTTACATTTTAGTGAAGGTCTTTAGGGTTTTTTGCTACAAAGCTGAAGGACAAATCTTTTACCTAAGACTTATTAAATTAAATTTGACCCCCTATTTATTTAAATAATTATATATAAAATTTAAATATCAAATTTGCAAAAAAGTATTTTTTGCGTTTTAAATAAGCACTATAAATTATTCTGTTTAATAGGAGAAGTTGCGCTATGTTACCAGTATTAAGCAAAAAAAATTGGTTAAAAAATATTTTGTTTATCAAATATTACTATATTTTCAATTGCAAAAACGCGGTTGTTACCAAAAGAATAGAAACGTGCGTAAAGTCTCATTACTTTGATTTTTATGCATGTTTTCGATAAATATATTGATAAATTCAAATTTCAATTTAACTCCCCTCTAAAATGACATTTAAAAATTGTTCTAATTTGTTTTTTAAATAACGTCGCGCGGATTAAACATTTTGAAATGCTGTTCCGATAATCGGGTTCCTGGGAATTTTTTACTAATTAACAAATTTTTTTGTCGTTTCTTCTTCTTCTTTTTTCCCTTATAGTAAAAGATATTTGCTTATAGAGGGGGTTTCATTAAGAATGTACAATCTCTGAGTTGTCGAATCTAGATATCAAAATATTAAGATTTAACCAAAATCACTTTGATAAAATATGGCTCCTTATTGAGTTACAGGGTGTATTATTTAAACATTTAAAAATTATTGTTGCTCGTTTTTTAAAACTATTCGACGTATCCTTTTTATACTTGGTAGAAAGTGTAGGTATTAGACACCCTATGAAATTATGTTAAATTATGTTAAATTGACACAGGTTTTCGGCTATTACCAGAGGCGTACGACAGGGGAAAGCAAATGGTTGACCCTTCTTAAATTCTGCGTTACTGGCGAAATTGTCATTTTATCGCAATTTTTAGATTCTCCAATACTCTATGTAAATAACTTACTCTTCACTCATAACGATAAAGTCATTGGTTTTCGAGATATTTTAAGTTAAACATGTAACGGCAGTTAATTTGATTAATATTTTGTGCCGCTTAATTTTTAATTTCAAATATCTCGAAAGCTAATGAATTTATCGTTAAGACTGAATAATATATTATTCATTCTCAACGATAAAATCATTAGTTTTCGAGGTATGTGAAACTAAAAATTAATCGGCACAATATATTAATCAAAATAACTAAATAACTTGCCGTTACATGTTTAACTTCAAATATCTCGAAAACTAATGACTTTATCGTTACGAGTAAAGGGGATGTTGTTTAAATAGAGGTTATTGGAGAATTTAAAAATTGTGTTAAAATGGCAATTTCACCAGTTACGTAGAATTTGGAAAGGGTCAACCATTTACTGTCCCCTGCCGTACGTCTCTGGTAATAGCCGGAAACTTGTATTTACCATAATATAATACCATACATATAGTACTTACACTTTAATTGAAAATTAAATTGAAATTTTGAATTTGTCAATACATTCATCGAAAATATACATAAAAATAAAAGTAATGAGATTCTATACAGGTTTCTATTATTTTGGTGACAACCGTATTTTTGCAAATGAAAATATAGTAACATTTGATAAACAAATGAAATATCTCATACACTATTAGATATTTTTTAACCAATTTTTTTTCGCTTAACACTGGTAACAGAACGCAACTTCTCCTATTAAATAGAATTAGTCCAGAAAGCCACTGCGCATCCGCTAGGAAAAATATTCTAATTCGGATTTTTTGCACAACCTTACTCAAAAAGGACCCCTTTTAACAAATTTGCATGTTGCCAGGACCAAAAGTTGGTCAAAAATTTTTTAAACGTTTTTTTTTTTGTTTTTTTCTTAATATTATTTTTTTGGCATGGAACAAAATTTTTTTAGGTTTTTTGGATCATTCCAAACAGAAAAGCTCTTCAGTGACTTTTCTCTAAATTTGATAGTTTTTGACATATAAGCGATTAAAAATGGAAAAATTGCGAAATCGGCCATTTTAACCCTCAAAAACTATGTGAAAAACTGAAAATTTGAATGTTACCAAGGTAGGTAGATATTCTATAAACATCGACTGATGAAATCCCGAAGAGTTTTTTGCAATACAATATCAACAACCCCTTTGTTTTTTAATTGCCAATCAAGTGTGCGCGACACTATTTTCCACTGTTGCATGTGTATGCAGTATGGTGCAAATGAAAGGAATAAATTCGTTATTTCGTAAACCGGCGACTTTAAGGAAAATCCCGAAACAGATCGATTTTTATTTTTAAGTTTTGATATTGTGACATATATGGTATACTAGTGACGTCATCCATCTGGGCGTGATGACGTAATCGATGATTTTTTTAAATGAGAATAGTGGTCGTGTGCTAGCTCATTTGAAAGGTTCTTCAATTCTCTATTCAGTAATATAAATATTTACATATTTATTTATACAGGGTGTCCAAAAATTTAATTTTTTTATCAATTTGCCAAATGATTTAATTTAATAAAATTTTTTTGGACACCCTGTATAAATAATTACGTACATGTTTATATTACTGAATATAGAATTGAAGAACGTTTCAAATGAGCTAGCACACGACCCATATTCTCATTTAAAAAAATCATCGATTACGTCATCACGCCCAGATGGATGACGTCACTAGTATACCATATGTCACAATATCATAACTTAAAAACAAAAATCGACCTGTTTCGGGATTTTTGCTTAAAGTCGCCGGTTTACGAAAAAACGAATTTATTCCTTTCATTTGCACCATACTGCATACACATGCAACGGTGGAAAATAGTATCGCGCACGCTTGATTGGCAAATAAAAAACAAAGGGGTTGTTGATATTGTATTGCAAAAAACTCTTCGGGATTTCATCAATCGATGTTTAAAGAATATCCACCTACCTTGGCAACATTCAAATTTTCAGTTTTTCACATAGTTTTTGAGGGTTAAAAATGTCCGATTTCGCAAATTTTCAATTTTTAATCGCTTATATGTCAAAAACTATCAACTTTAGAGAAAAGTCACTAAAGGGCTTTTCTGTTTGGAATGATCCAAAAAACCTAAAAAAATTTTGTTCCATGCAAAAAAAAATAATTTTAGGAAAAAAACAAAAAAAAAAAAGTTTAAAAAATTTTTGACCAACTTTTGGTCCTGGCAACATTCAAATTTGTTAAAAGGGGTCCTTTTTGAGTAAGATTGTGCAAAAAATCCGAATTAGAATATTTTTCCTAGCGGATGCGCAGTGGCTTTCTGGACTAAATAGTTTATAGTGCTTATTTAAAACGCAAAAAAACACTTTTTTGCAAATTTGATTTTTAAATTTCATATAATTATTTAAATAAATAGGGGGTCAAATTTAATTTAGTAAGTCTTAGGTAAAAGATTTATCCTTCAGCTGTGTAGAAAATAATCGTAAATACCTTCATTAAAATGTAAATTACCTTAGCAGCTGATTAAGTAAATATTGTGCAAAAATGACCCATTTTTAATTATTTAAACAATGATCCCCTCATGATTTGGATAATTTTTTGAAAATATCTTTTGTATTCACCTAAAATTTGATATTAAAATTTATTCCAACCTGTACGGAATTACATTTTGATTTTTTTTATTTTATTAGGCTGTCATTTTTTAATTATTAATTATTTATACTTATGAATGGGTACCCCTTGTTTTTTGTAATTGTTAATAGGCTAAATTACAATAATTAAAATCCAATAATTTTTATCCATAAACAGCTAGGAGAATTTTACAGAATACTATTAAATAACAAAAAAAATATAGCATATAAAAAATGGAAACAATACTTTTGAAAAATAATTATTAATAACTATATCAACCAGGATGATATTAATTAAGGACAAAATAATTTAATGGAAGAAAGAGAAAACTCTTTCTGGTTATTTTATTCCGCCGTCCACATAAAAATATATTATACTCTGGGCTAATTAGCAAAATACAAGGAAAAGTTATTTACCAGCAATTTTATTGGTGGAATCGAATCTTACGATTGTATATATTAATAATATAGGTATGCAAAGTCCGCAGATAGTGTGCTACTCTTTTTATAAACAAAATGGCGCCCGAAATTCGTGTTTTTTTTTCAATTTTTTCAACTCCAAAGATTTTAACTTTACACCAAAAACACCCAAATAAAAATTCACCGCAATTAAATTCTGCATAGAGACGAGTTTTTCCCGATTCACTTCGACGAAAACTTTCCCCGAAAAAGCGGGGTTTTTCCAACAAAATCTTTAATTTTCAACTAAAATTTTAGATAAGTAATTGTTAATCAATAATTAAATAACTTGGTAATGTAAAAGCCCTTTTCGTAAAGATTATAATTCCAGAAGCCGATGGAAATTGATTCAACAGTTTAGCAACAATTGAATTGTTAATTAAAAATTTACGGTCGCTATAATAGCGACAATAATTATAATGCATAAGAATAACTATGATTTTTTCATAAAAAGACACTATACCTATCTAATGTACTTTACAGAATTGAAATTGGACTATTTAAGCGGCCTCAGGAATATTTTAAAATTATAAACAATTTTTTGACTTATAAACAAATAAAATATCTCGGGAAATATTAAACCAAATTAAATTATGAAAACAGTATTCGAAAAACAGCAGCAGGACGCTTCTTTTAAAAGAAAAAACGTTTAATTATGACGAGTGGTTCCTGAGATACAACCGGTCAAAGTTGACCGGAATTTACGGCAAAGATATGAACAATGGGATCATAATTTTTAAACCATCACCTTTTTATTTTTTGTGCTCTTTCTCCACACCAATTTTCATAACTTTGAAATACTCATAACATATATTATTATAATAAAAACTATCGATAATACGTGTGAAAATTGCCAAAAATAGCTAAATTCAAATCAAAAATTAGGTTGGAGAAAATGTAACCCTCGAAAGTTGAAAATCGGTATACGTTAAAAAAATGCATTTTCTCGGCTTCCCATGGAGCAATTTCCTTCATTCTTTTTTTGTTCCCCAATAACTCGAGTAGAGCCATCAAACTAACGTATTATTAAATGCCACACTTGCTTTTGTTTTGTTATAATAGATTAATTTATTTATAAGAACAGAAGACTACATATTTCTTCCAGTTATACGCTTTTTTTAGATAAACTTACTACAAGTGTACCTTTTAAAGTTAAAAACATAAATATTCTCATTTGAGAGCTGTATAATTGTTTAAACAATTTTTATTTAAACAAATTAAAATTTTGTGTTATAATAAATAAATTAATTTATTATCACAAAACAAAAGCAAGTTTGACATTTAATAATGCGTTAGTTCGATGGCTCTACTTGAGTTACTTGGGAACAAAAAAAAGAATGAAGGAAATTGCTCCATGGGAAGCCGAGAAAATGCATTTTTGATTGGAATTTTGCTATTTTTGGCAATTTTCACACGTATTATCGATAGTTTTTATTATAATAATATATGTTATGAGTATTTCAAAGATATGAAAATTGGTGTGGAGAAAGAGGACAAAAATAAAAAGGTGATGGTTTAAAAATTATGATCCTATTGTTCATATCTTTGCCGTAAATTCCGGTCAACTTTGACCGGTTGTATCAGGAATATCTCCCATTTTGTTTATAAAAAAAGTAGCACACTATCTGCCAGGGTTGTTTTGTTTTAAACATTTTGTTTGAATCAACTGTTTTAAACATGTTTAAAACGTTTGAGTTGGAATAAATTCATTTTCTCGAGAATGAGCGACCGACTCTGGAGATAAATTACGAATCAGGTCGATTTTCGTTTTTAAATTATAATTTTTTAGTATATATATCATTTTAGTGACGTCATCCATCTGGGCGTGATCACGCAATCGATGATTTTTTTAAATAAAAATAGGGGTCATGTGACAGTTCATTTGAAAGGTTATTCAATTCTCTATTCGCTGATATAAATATTAACAATTATTTATACAGGGTGCCCAAAAATTTTTTTGAATAAAATTAGTTGAGACAAAAAGAAGAATCTATATAATTTATTTAATTCGAAATACATTTTACTGCTGTCAAAAAACGGAAAAAAATGTTAATTTGAAAAATAAACATTGATTTTCGCTTAAATTAAATGCTCAAACTGCTAAGAGGCAGGTGGGTGGCAGCTTTAATATTGAATTTAAGCGAAAAACAATATTTATTTATTAAATAAACATTTTTTTTCTGTTTGCGGACAACAGTAAAATGTATTGCGAGTTAAATAAATTACATATATACATTCTTCTTTTTGACTCAATTAATTTAATTAAAACAAAATTTTTGGGCACCCTGTATAAATAATTATGTAACAGTTTATTTTAATGGATAGAGTTGAATAACCTTTCAAATGAGCTATCACACGACCCCTATTCTTATTTAAAAAAATCATCGATTGCGTCATCACGCCCAGATGGATGACGTCACTAGTATGATATATATGCCAAAAAATTGTAATTTAAAAATAAAAATCGATCTGATTCGTAATTTATCTCCAGAGTCACCCGTTCTCGAGAAAATGAATTTATTCCAACTTACACGTCCTTACTGTACCTATAACTTCAGAGGCTTGTATTTTGAAATCATGATTTTTTGGAGCTACGCGCCCATTGATACTTTTATTCTACACATCAAGGACTACCAGAACCCAAAGTTTCAGAGCATTTGACAGAGAGCCATTTCCCATAAGGTTTCTGCGGGGTCCTTTGTCAAAAAATGAACCGGGATCAATGCCATTTCCATAAGCTCCTTCACTTTATTCGTAACATTTACCAAAAATTCGCCATTTGCATGTTCAGGCTGAAATGCTTCCAGAAGTTCTAGTCATATCTCTGTAGCCTCTCCTTTAGTGCAAGTATTTGGACTTTGTCCCTGCAATATACTTTATTTTTATAAATACCTAGTCTTAGGCATTTGTATCATTTACAAGCTTTATTACATCTTTATCAATACTGTTTGAGCAAACGTGAAATAATATTGGCCAGTTTTCCAACTAAGTTTCTAAGCATTCCGATAAAGTATTCCAATCAACATCCTGGTGCAATACAAGAGCAGAATCACCAGCTTCTCGGCATTTTGTGCTAGCAAAATGTATTTTTCATGTACATTTCTGATATATTTGCAATTTTTTTTACTATTTATTCCTGGCACTTCTATATCATGGGCAAGTAAGTTCAATATATGGGCCAAACAGTCATAAGTTATTATATGTATCTGTGCTGCCTAATTCCCCAAAAAGATCCTTCTCATTTTAAGAAAATATGATTTAAATAATGTTTTTTCTGCGTTTTATTTGTTTTTAAAATATGTAATATAAAAACAAAAAAAAACATGTTTAAAACAAAAAAAAACCGTTTAAAACGAAAAAAACGTTTGTTTTGTATAAAATAAAAAAACATGTTTTTTTGCAACCCTGCTATCTGCGGACTTTGCATACCTATATTATTAATATATACAATCGTAAGATTCGATTCCAGCAATAAAATTACTGGTAAATAACTTTTCCCAAAAATGGCCTATTCTCCGATAATCAGCCCAGACTATTACTAGAGGATCTGATCGAACTTCACTTAGCTGTTTATAGGATAAAAATTATTGGATATTAGCTCAGTATTAAAATAAAATCAAAATGTAATTCCGTACAGGTTGGAACAAGTTTTATATCAAAGTTTAGGTGATAACAGAAGCTATTTTCAAGAAAGTATATGATGCACAGGGGGATCATTGTTTGAATAATTAAAAATGGTCTTTGTACAAGATTTATTTTTTAACCGCCGTGGTAATTCATATTTTTTTTATTTCAGGTTTTAGTGAGGTTTTTCTGAAAAGATGACGAAACAGGTTTTCGTATAAAACTTATTACATTAAATTTGGCTCTTACTTTATTTAATTAATTGTTAATCAATATAGAAAAATAAATTTGCAAAAAAATATTATAGGTCTGAATCCCGCGTATGAAAAAAAAGTTGATTAATAGCAAGCTGAAAATTTGTTAATAGCTTAAAGGTGTCTAGTCGGATGAACTTTGATATATGGGAACACTGGAACAGGGGCAGTTTTAATTGTGGAAAAGGTTAAAAATTTGGAACGGTCATACCACGAAAACGGCACATGTATTTTGTCCGACAGAACATGCTTAAACTCTCCCAACAGAGATTAAACTCTCATGCAAAAATCAGACTGCTATTTATCACCTGTCATAATTCCCGTCATTTGACATATTCTACATGTTCCACTCATTAAAACGCCCATTTCGTGATAAATAGTCTCTGTTCGGAGAGTTTAAGTATGTTCTGTCGAACAAAATACATGTGCCGTTTTCGTGGTCTGACCGTTCCAAATTTTTAACCTGTTCCACAATTAAAACTTTCCCTGTTCCAGTGTTCCGATATATCAAAGTTCATCCGACTAGACACCCTTAAGCTATTAACAAATTTTCAGCTTGCTATTAATCAACTTTTTTTTCATACGCGGGATCCAGACCTATTATTTGCATTATAGCAATATAAAACATTTTATTTTGCAGAAGTTGCGTTGTGGTACCAGTATAAAGCAAAAACAATTGGTTGCAAAATATTCAGTACATACTTTATAAGATAATTATTATTTGTTTATTAAATATTACTATTTTTCAATTGCAAAAACGCAGTTATTGTCGATAGAGTATACAATTTTTTAAGATTTTTTTCCTGATATTGTGATAAATAAAATTTGGCACAACAGATAACCACAAATCAGTATTAAAACAAATTTTGATATTAAAAAATAAAAAAAATGGTACTGAAGTAGCACTAAAAATTTGTCAAGGACCGCCACTAAATCACTACTAAGGAGCAAAAATATACACTGCTCTAATCGCAGCTATATCTCCGTTGTTAACGGAGATCTGCGAATAGCGCAACATTGTAACAGTCGACCGATCAGATTAACGGAAAAAACAGGAGCAAATAGAGATAACTGGGAAAAATTTAGAGATCTGTACGATTAGGCTATTGAGTATGTACTATAGAAAGGAACTACAACGTTAACGGGGTTTTATTATTTCATATGGTCAATGAATCTCTATATATGAAAAAACCGTGGAGTGCTACCATTTAAAGGGGTGCGTTTTTGAGAAATGAGTGAATTAGTCCCTGGGCACAGGTTACATTAGGGTGAGTTCTATGCACTTTTGGTACAAACACGTCTCCATAAAAATTGTTCCTGGTTAAATTTCCTATCTAAATACAACTTTTTAAAGTCAAAGATACTTTTTTTTACAAAAATATATTTAAAACAAAAAGCACAAAGAAACCCAAAAGAAAGAAATTTTGTTTTTTGTCCCATAACTTTTGTCCACGGGGATATAGGTATAGACATTGCTTCACAGAAAAAAACTTACATATTTTGTCTTTAAAATTATGTTTGGTAGAGGTCATTAGGATTTACAGTTTTCGAAATATGATTTTTCAAAGTTCGCCACTCACAGCAATTTTGGGCAATTTTCCTTATTATTTCGCAAATATTGTTCTGTAACTTTTTTCTACGTAACTTTAGGCATATGCAATGGTATAATACATGTAAGAGGAATAGAAATCAATTACCTTTAAAATGTTCTACTGTATAATGTTGTACTTCTTTTAAAGAGGTTATCTTTTTCAAGACTTTATACTTTTAACGAGTTTTTATATTTTTTACGATTATTTTTTAATTTCCCATTATAACTTTTTTTCTACATTTAGGTATATATATTATATAATAAAAAAGAAAGCTTATTCTGTTTACTTTAAAATGGTGTATTATAAAAAATTCTAGGATTATTTTTGAATAAGATATGCTTTTTCAAAATGTAATAAGTACTTGCAACGATTTTTGATTTTAGGATTATTTTTTAAATTCCTCATTATAACTTTTTTATGTGATTGTGTGTTATGATTGAATCTTATTTTTTATAGGTAATACTTAGGATCCACTTGACTCGACCGGGCAAACTTCAAAATATGGATTACTTCCAATATTTACTGTCCAAGCTCCTGCACCACAAGCTTTGCTTGAAAAAATAGCATGTAAATGTACCAAAGGATGTACAAAAAACTGCGGTTGTAGGAAGATAGGAATTAGTTGTTCAATATTCTGCAAAGGTGCATGTGTATGGGTACTAATTTGTGGGAACTCTAAGATAACTGAGGTGTCAGAGGAAGATATTGAAGCTAATGCTAACGAAGAGATGGACTTTGATTTTGAAAATTTTTTAAATTTCAACGTTTAAATAATTTTAACTAAAGTGATGTTTTCTAAGACTAATGTTTATGTAATTTTTTTAAAAGAAATAATTTTAAATAATACAGGTAAAAAATATCAAAGAATCACTCGGTTTCCAGTTTCCATTACATATTTAAATATAGATGATACACCATTTTAAAGAACAGAAAGTAAGCCCTCTTTATTGAGCAATATGTAGTATATTCATGTACAAGAAAAAAAAGTTATGAGAAATTTCAAAAGTATTCGTAAAAAATAATATTTTTTTATACTAGGTATTATAATATAATACCTAGAATATATAATATATTATATATAGTATATATATAACATAATATTATATTATAATATATAATATAATATTATATTATATATATACTATATATAATATATTATATTATAATATTATTTTATTTTTATATTATATTATAAAAAATCGTTAAAAGTATAAAACCTTGAAAACCATAATCTCTTAAAAAAAAAGTCGTACAACGTTATACAGTAGACCATTTTAAAGGTAATTGATTTCTATTCCTATTACGTGTACCATTGCATATACCTAAAGTTACGTAGAAAACAGTTACAGAACAATATTTGCGAAATAACAAGAAAAATTGCCCAAAATTGCTGTGAGTGGCGAAGTTTGAAAAATCATATTTCGAAAACTATAAATCCTAATTACCTCTACAAAACAACATTTTAAAGAAGAAATATGTAGGATTTTTTCTGTAAAGCAATGTCTATACCGATATCCTCGTGGACAAAAGTTATGGGACAAAAAACAAAATTTCTTTCTTTTGGGTTTCTTTGTGCTTTTTCTTTTGAATATATTTTTGTAAACAAAAGTATCATTGACTTTAAAAAGTGATATTTAGATAGTAAATTTAACCAGGATCAATTTTTATGTAGACATGTTTGTACCAAAAGTGCATAGAACTCGCCCTAATGTAACCTGTGCTCAGGGACTAATTCACCCATTTCTCAAAAACGCACCCCTTTAAATGGTAGCACTCCGCGGTTTTTTCATATATAGATGTCCATTGATCATATGAAATAATAAAACCCCGTTAACGTTTTAGTTCCTTTTAGCTATCTTATTTTGAATATAATCAATAGCCTAGATGACAGAAGTTAGCAAAGAAAACCAAAAAATTTTCTACAGAATCCTGAATACGATAAAATAACAAAAAAAAACAGCATAAATAAAAAAATGGAAACAACACTTTTGAATAACTATTAAGGGATATAAACCAGGACGATATTAATTAAGGACAAAATAATATAATGGAAGATAAAGGAACACTCAATAAACTATTTTTGGCTATTTTGTTCCGCCGTCGACAAAAAAATATATGAAATAAAATATATTATGTACATAAAAAAAGAATATATCATTTTAAAAACTCACGATTATCAAAAACTGGTAACTCAGCAATCAACTACTACACTACTCATAAATTGCCAAAATATAAATATACTAATATACTGCTGTTACAAAACTGTATCTCCGTTTTTATCATCTCGATCGACTCCCAAGTCTGCGAATAGCGCAGCAATGTAACAGTCGACCGATCAGATTAACGGCGAAAACTTGAACTTGAATGAGAAATTTGCCTAATGCGCGAATGTTTTATATCTTCTTAGAACCTGCGCACGAACGTTGCGTTGCCGATCTAACATTTGATTGGTCGAATTTTGGACCAATAGGAAAATGGTTGAGAAAGTTTTATATAAAAATGAACAATTTATAAGTAAACGATTTTCAGTCAGTAGTCACAGTATACATCGAATATTCGTTCCAGAAACACGTAGGTATCCATAGAGCACAGTTGCTGACGTAATTGTTTTCGTTTTCGACAAATCCAATTTGTCCTCGGACAAGTCCAGACTTTTCGAAACAGGCTTTTGCAAGTTCAGCGTGCTTTTGCGATATACAGCGTGTTCCGTGGTACAGAAAAGACGGTATAACGAACATAAAAAGCTGTGAGTGTATTCTCGAGCGAAACACGGGAAAAAAGAAAAAATATACAGTATTGTGCAAATGTTTGGAATAAATTCGTTATTTCGTAAGCCAGTGACTTCATGAAAAAATCCTCAAATAGGTAGATTTTTATTTTTGATTTATGATTTTTTGACATACATATACTAGTGACGTCATCCATCTGGGCGTAATGACGTAATCAATGATTTTTTAAATAATAAGAATAGGAGTCGTGTGATAGCTCATTTGAAAGGTTATTCAATTATCTGTTCAGGAATATAAACATTGACATAATTATTTATGCACGGTGTCCAAGACAAAAAAGTTTAAATTAAATTATTTAATTCACAATACATTCTACTGCTGACAAAAAACAGAAAAAATGATTATTTAATAAATAAATATTTCTTTTCGCTTACATTACATGTTCACACTACCAAGAGGCAGATGGGTGGCAGCTTGAACATTGAAATTAAGCGAAAAGCAATGTTTGTTTCTAAAAAAATATGTTTTTCTGTCTTCTATCAGCAGTAGAACGTATTTTGAATTAAGTAAATTACATATATTCTTTTTTCTGCGTCAATTCATTCAAGTCAAAAAAATTATTCTCGCACACTCTGCATAAGTAATTATGATAATGTTTATATTATTGAATAACCTTTCCGCCACGACCGCTATCAATGATTCTCATTTAAAAAAATCATTGATTACGTCATCGCGCCTAGATGGATGACCTCACTAGTATGATATACATTATGTCAAAAAATTACGATTCAAATATAAAAATCGACATGTTTCCGGATTTTTCTTTTAAGTCACTGGCTTACGAAATAACGAATTTATTCCAAGTATTTGCACAATACTCTATACATAGTTTTTATTTCACGGTATACAGAATAATGAAAAAAGTTAACAGAATAATGAAAATTGGAATACAAGGGTTTTGAGGTATAAACTATTTAATGAAAATATTTTGGTCTCTTTGCTACTTCCGGTTATACCGGAAGTTGATTGTAATTTCGTATTTTTAAATAAAGCACCCTATATATTTTTACATTTTTGGATTCTGCTCAATTTCTTCTTTCTTTAAATATAAGGTTTTGTAATATTATATAGGGTAGGTTAAAAGATAATTACGTTTTCTTATTAATTTCGTAGCAACATTCACATCCTGTAGGATTGTAGTAGTTTGACATAATAAACTCTATTAATGTTCAAATGATTTTTAATATAGTCTACTATTGTTAAGAGTTATTGGTATAGTTAAATTTTTCATTTTAGTATACAGGGTTGGTCGAAACTCAGAATGAGTATTTTCTGAGTTTTCTTAAATGGAACACCCTGTATTTTGGTATTGTAATGAAATGTTATTTTATGGTACTTTTTAATTTATTAACCATTCCCTATACCTAACTGTTTTAATTCGTGAGTTATTGGTGATTCAAGTTAAACATTAATTGCAACACAAAATAGGTGACATTGTATTAGGTTGGCCGTGAAAATATTCAATCACAAATAATTTTTTGGAAATAAATACATATTAATCTAGACTTATACTTAAAATTGCCAATAATGGTTGAGCTATCAAAATACCATCGAAGTTATGATTATTGGTGCGATTAACAATTAGGCACAAATTACAGCAGTTAGGTATAGGGAATGCTTAAGAAGTAAAAAAGTACCATGGAATATCATTTCATTACAATACTAAAATATAGGGTGTTCCATTTAAGAAAACTCAGAAAATACTCATTCCGAGTTTTGACCCACCCTGTATACTAAAATTAAAAATTTAGCTACACTAATAATTGTTAACAAAAGTAGACTATATTAAAAATCATTTGAACATAAATATGTAGAGTTTATTTTGTCAAACTACTACAATCCTACAGGGTGTGAATATTGCTACGAAATTAATAAGAAAACGTAATTCTTTTAACCTACCCTGTATAATGTTACAAAACCTTATATTTTAAGAAAGAAGAAATCGAGAAGAATCCAAAAGTGTAAAAATATACGGGTGTCCCATTTAAAAAAACGAAGTTATAAGCAACTTCCGGTATAACCGGAAGTACCAAATCGATGAAAATATTTTTATTAAATAGATCGGTCTTGGAAACCCCTTTATTCCAATTTTCATAATTCAGTTGCCTTTAGTTCTCGAGATATTTCTAATAGGCCCTTTATCTGCCTCACCCTATATACGAAAAATGAAAAACTGAAATATAAAAAAAAAATTATTTTCTCCGGTTTTTTGCTTTTTTCTTGTTTCTGCGTGGTTAATTTTAGTATTGTTTGCATAAGGTCAGTGGGCGGTTTCTTAAGAATGCCGTTCAACTAGGCTGTTTGCATGCAGTAATCGGCTGTTCGGGCAGATTGAGCTATTTTGACCTCTGTAGAATAAAAATTTACACGAAGAAAAGTTGTTATTTAGCACTGGATATTGCGATCAACCTTCTGTGAGCTGGGTATTGTTGGAAAGGTACTAGTATACTTTAGAAGACCAAAAATAAGCATGTTTTCAAGATTTTTTTTCTCAAAACCTTTACTAAAAATGAACATAAAATTTTTTGCATTTTAATATAAAGGGTGTTTCATTGGGAAAGTAACATACGTTAACTGTAAAAAGAGGACACTTAGGCGGTCTCAAAAATACCATACTTAATGGGTCTTACTCCATTAATAACAAAGATACGGAGTGTTTTATCTATTTTGCCATTTTCTTAATTGGTTCATAACTTTTTAACCACACTGTATATTTATCCTATATTTGGCATGCAAATATCATTTAAGGTGTAAAATAAATTAATTTGATTACAATTGTAAAAAATCCAGGTTCGGATTAAAAAATATTGGAAAAATATTCCGACCCAAAAACAACACCCTGTAAATTCATTTTTTTTTAAATGGATTTTTCAGTTGAAAAGAGGATGAAAAACAAAATTTAGTGGTATACTTTGAATTTTTGGCAAAATGATTTTTCTGGTCAAATTTTTAATTTGAATTCTGAAATTATGTGAATTTCGAGAGCTCCAAGTAGAAAAAAATTGAAATACAGCTTACAACTTGTCAACCGCACTGTATATTTATTTTATATTTAACACGGGAATATTCTTTTAGGTGTCCAAACAATTAATTTATTTACAATTATAAAAAATCCAGGTCCGGATTAAAAAATATTGTATAAATGTTCCGACCCAAAAAACACCCTGTATATTAAGTTTTTTTAAATGGATTTTGCATTTGAAAAGAGGATGAAAAACTAAATTTAGTGGTATATTTTGAATTTTCGACAAAATAATTTTTCCTGTAAAATTTTGAATTTGAAAGCTGAAACTATGTGAATTGCGAAGCCCAAAGTAAAAAATAAAATAAAATATGACTTAATTTTAATTAATACCATTATTTAATCTAAATTGGTAAAACATTTTGACACATAACAATAATTTTTTATGGTGGTAATTTTGAATAGTTAATATGCTGCAAATTTTCTGTTTTGTTATAATTTTTAGTTACTTTGTTTACTAAAGTGATGTATTCTTTATTGACTCTTTATTATTTAATTTAAAGATGAATATTCGCCGTAACCTATTTGTCACACATAATAAAAAACACTGAAATGTTTTAACATTTTACCAATTTAAATTAAATAATGGTATTAATTAAAATTTAGTCGCATTTTAATTTTTTCTACTTATAGCTCTCGCAGTTGACATCATTTCAGAATTAAAATTAAAAATTTTAACAGAAATATCATTTTGCCGAAAATTGAAAGTATACCACTAAATTTAGTTTTTCATGCAATTTTCAAATGCAAAATCCATTTTAAAAAAATTTAATATACAGGGTGTTTTTTTGGGTCGGAACTTTTTTACAATATTTTTTAATTCGGACCTGGATTTTTTATAATTGTAAATAAAATAATTGATTGGACATCTAAAAGAATATTCGCGTGTTAAATATAAAATAAATATACAGTGCGGTTGACAAGTTGTAAGCTGTATTTCAATTTTTTTTCTACTTAGAGCTCTCGAAATTCACATAATTTCAGAATTCAAATTCAAAATTTGACCAGAAAAATCATTTTGCCAAAAATTCAAAGTATACCACTAAATTTAGTTTTTCATCCTCTTTTCAGCTGAAAAATCAATTTTAAAAAATTGAATGTACAGGGTGTTGTTTTTGGGTCGAAACAGTTTTCCAATATTTTTTAATCCGGGCCTGGATTTTTTACAATTATAAATAAATTAATTTATTGTAAACCTTAAAGGATATTTGCGTGCCAAATATAAAATAAATATACGGTGTGGTTAAAAAGTTATGAACCAAATAAAAAAAATGGTAAAATAGATAAAACACCCAGTATCTTTGTTATTAATGGAGTAAGACCCATTAAGTATGGTATTTTTGAGACCGCCTAAATACCCTCTTTCTACAGTTAACGTATGTTACTTTCCCAATGAAACACCCTGTATAACCCTGAGAATACAAAAAATATATCTTTTTTTCATTTATGCGCGTAAACTAATATTGTAGAGGGCGCTAAAATCGAGGCTTCGAAAAAAAAGTAGTTCCGATGGTGGACAGTTAATCTCAGGATTCGGATATCTTAAACGAAAAAATCGTACTGCATTTGCAAAAGGAAGGTTTCTTACGTGACGATTTACCACCGTTAGTTAAAAATTCCGCAAAAAAATATTTTACGGAAATTTGAAAAATTTTTGTGAAAAAATCACCCGTTTTTCTTCAGTTTTTCATGGTTAAAAAATATTTGTCATTTATTTTTTGGTTAACCCATTAGCGCCCAGCGTTACCATATGGTAACGTAAAACACATGATTTTTAAAGGATTTTGCGGTATGCCCATGGAATTAGTCAGCCACACATTTTGAGAACTATCGTTTCTAGGAATACTTCAGGCACCTATAAAACGTAACGGATTCGTATTTTAGCCTTTTCTCAACCGTCGAGAGATAATCACATGACAGTGTGGTTTAAATTTATAGAAAAAGATGGACGACCGTTTTGAATAAGCAATTTTTGATAGTCTTCTAGTAACTATATTTGCATATTAAAAAAAAACTAAGTTTATTATACCCCAACTTATTATAAAATGTAGCGAATTCGGTAGGAATAGTCAAAGTACGCCGTTACCATATGGTTGCGGTGGGCGCTTACGGAGTCATAATCTTATTTTTTTTCAGTCGTGGATTTTTGTTAGCAGAAGCGATAGTGTTACTGGTGCGATGGAAAGATAACTTTGTTGTTACAATAGCATCTACGAGTTGTGATGGTTCAGAATTGGGCACGGTAAAAAGATTATCTCATGAAGAAAAAGGGCACATTCAAGTAAGTCGGCCTCACTATATTGCTGAATACAACAAAATATGGTGGGTACCGACTGGATGGATCAAGGTGTTTCAACCTACCGAGTAGCAATTTGCAGTAAAAAATGGTACTGGAAAATTGTAACATGGCTGTTGGATGTTGCAGTCCATAATTCATAGCATTTATATAAAAAAATTTTTAAAAAATATATCCTTGCTATCGTTTAGGAGAGAATTGGCCCAAGTTCTTCTCGCAAGATATGGAAGTCGTCCCTTATATACAGGAAGACCTAGTCTACATAGACAGAACTTGCCAGATCTTCGTTTTGATCGCTGCAACCATTTGTTACATTAAAGGCTGATTCACATTATAGCTCAGGTCACGGTACGCTCACGCTCAGCTCAAGGTTCGGTCAACTATTCTTACACGCATTTTAATCATGCTATCCGCACTAAACACGACGGTCAAGTTCCGTCCCTTTTTTTGGACCGCGTGGTTTCTCCGAGAGAATATTTTGATCGTGGCTTGAGCTGACCGTGAGCGGAGCGTGACTTGAGCTATAATGTGAATCAGCCTTAAGCAGTAGAAGGCGATGTGCTGGAGACAGATGTACAACATCTGGACGAACAATGTGTAAAAAATGCAACGTTGGTTTGTGTGTCAATTGTTTTATAGGATACCACACCAGACGATGAAAATATTCTCAAATAAATAATTTAAAAAAATTAAAAATTTTGATTTCAACAATCATAAAAATTCCTTAAGCGCCCAGCGTTACCATATGGTAACACCATATAATTTTTTTAAAAAAAGACAGGAAACCGAAAAACTTGTTTTTTTTTATTAAATTATTAAAATTTTCAACAAATTAACCCTAAAAGTAAAGATTTTTAAATAAAAAAAAAAAACTTGGGCGTTAATGGGTTAAGGGGAAGTTTACTGTGACAAGGGAAAAAACAGGCCGATTTTCCGGATTTTTTTTTCTAACAAAATATGACTCGTACATTAAATTAAACCGTCATCTTTATTATATATTCAGGTATTTGTAAAAAAAATTTTAAGTCGAAATATTCAAAATGGCCGTCGTGGCACTCCTTCAAGCGCAGGTCCGTTTTTTTAGGTGCCTAAACGGTGTACATGAAATCTCACGTCTGGGTGATCTGAAACAAAAAAACAAAATATGGTTATCATCTACATAGTATTGACTCTCGTCTGACGGAGGATTTTGTCGATAAAAAATTTTGGCGCCGAAAAAAAAATTCTTGGAGTTTTTTCTATTTTTGTGCCCAAATTTGATGTTAGTATTGTTTATAACAATTAAACAAAAAACGATATCAAAAAAATCCTCCGTCAGACGAGAGTTAATACTATGTAGATGATATGAACCATATTTTGGTTTTTTTTGAGATCACCCAGACGTGAGATTTCATGTACACCGTTTGAGCACCTAAAAGACGGACCTGCGCTTGAAGAGAGTGCCACGACGGCCATTTTGAATATTTCGAATTGAATTTTTTTTACAATTACTTGAAGATATAATAAAGATGACGGTTTAATTTAATTTCTTGTATGAGTCACATTTTGTTAGAAAAAAAAAATCCGGAAAATCGGCCTGTTTATCCCCTTGTCACAGTAGACTTTCCCCTTAAATTGTGGTAAATTGTCACGTAAGAACCTTTTGCAAATGCACTACGATTTTTTCGATTAAGATATCCGAATCCTGAGATTAACTGTCCGCCATCATTTTTCGAGGCCTCTACTTTTGCGCCCTCTACAATATTAGTGTACGTGCATAAATGAAAAATATATATTTTTTGAACTTTTTAAGAGTTAGATATTAAAATGATTTATGTTCATTTTTAATAAAGGTTCTGAGAAAAAAATGATTATTGTTGGTCTTCTAAAGTGTACTAGTACCTTAAGGCTGATTTATCTTACACCGGGACGTGGACAGCATAACGCATAGAACAATAGCGCTCTTCCCGATGTCGCCCCGTTCCGTTGTTATTAACTAGCCAATGCTTTTCCTATCAAACGATTTTTCAACGTGCCTCGTGCCGTCCACGTCCATGTCGTAACATAAATCCGGCTTTAAGCTTTGTGTTTTGGCACTGGGCTGCCCTCTGGCAATATTTGTCGGCTCTATGATTGTAACCTGACTTGTCTGTACTACAATAATAGCTTTTCGTGGAAAGCAGAAAGTGGTGTTTTTTTGCTGCTGAATTTCGAACTGGACCCTCCTGATTTGAGTTTCAGCGTCGTTCGTGCAGTTCAAATGTGTGGTATTGCAAGAAAGGCCACACATGTAAGCCGCTTGGCGAAACTGTCCTCACTGCTTACGGGGATCTATCCTCTGATCGGTTAGCTGCAAAATCTTTGGTGAAGAGGCTGCAACGAGGGACCGACAGCTCATTGACAAACAGGTGATATAGTCCGGTGGCCCTACCCAGCTGTACATTGCACATCGTACAGCTAAACAGGTGTCTTCAATAAAACTCCGACCAATTCGTATAAGTATCATGTCATCGACTCGTTTCAAAGGTCAGTCGAAAAACAACAAAACAACCGAGTCTCGCACGGGCTTGGTGCCCTTGTACTGGAGTTCCGCTCCAGTGTCTAACCCTCTGTAACTGCTTTTCACTTTAAATACTTTCAACTTTCTTAACCTTTAACTACACGCGCTGGCGTATTTTGTACGCCAGATATAAGAATTCTACTGCAAATATATTTAAAAATTTAATTTTTGACCTTGTTTATCTCTCTAACTAACCTATTACTGGAATGGGCTTTACAATTTGGTTTTAGTTTCGTTATAATCGGCGTTCTGGGAAGATCGTAATTTACAGTTTATTAGTTGTTGTTTCCGGTGGTGGACAATATAGGCCACGATTATATTAATACAGTGCGTCCATAAAGTAACGCATAAATTCATTATTTCGTAAACCGGCAACTTTAAAGAAAAATCCCGGAACAGGTCGATTTTCATTTTTAATTTCCGATTTTTTGGCATATATATCATACTAGTGACGTCATCCATCTGGGCGTGATGTCGTAATCGATGATTTTTTTAAATGAGAATATGGATCATGTGATAGCTCATTTGAAAGGGTATTCAATTGTCTATTCACTAATGTAAACATTAACATAATTATTTATACAGGGTGTGCAAAAACATTTTTTTAATTAAAATAATTGAGACAGAAAGAATGTATGTAATTTATTTAATTAAAAATGCGTTTTACTACTGTCAGACAACAGAAAAAAAATTTATTTGACAAATAAACATTGATTTTCATTGATTTTAACATTGAATTTAAGCAAAAAAACGATATTTATTTGTCAAATAATTTTTTTTCTATTTTCTGACAGTCGTAAAACGCATTTTTAATTAAATAAATTACATACATTCTTCTTTCTGTCTCAATTATTTTAATTAAAAAAATGTTTTTTTGCACACCCTGTATAAATAATTATGTTAATGTTTTCATTAGTGAATAGAGAATTGAATACCCTTTCTAATGAGCTATCACATGACCCCTATTCTCATAAAAAATCATCGATTACGTCATCACGCCAAGATGGATGACGTCACTAGTATGATATATATGCCAAAAAATCGAAAATTAAAAATAAAAATGGACATGTTCCGGGATTTTTCTTTAAAGTCGCCGGTTTACGAAATAATGAATTTATGCGTTACTTTATGGACGCACTGTATAAGTAGTAATATAAGTACATAATTAAGTATTTTCTATGGGAATATATTTAGTACATAATAAGTACATATATCAATTGTCTTTTAGTCATTATGGCACAAAATATATTTTTCTTTATAAACAATACTTTTTCCCCTGTAAAATATCACATTTCAAAAAAAATTTTATTAGTAATTTTATTTATCATGGAATCCAGTTATTGCATGATTTCAGTTATAAATCCCAATTGGCTTACTGAGAAGGAACTCCAAGTATTCACTGATGCCGAATAAGGTTTATAACAAACAACTAAGTGTATTTTTTCAAACAAAAAAAAACAAAACCGCTGTTTTTAAGTGTATTTTCTTGTGGCGTATAAAGTACGCCACGCGTGTAGTTATGTTATAACTTGATGCGCGGGTAGTTAAAGGTTAAAGTCTATGTCATACAGTGTGGAAGGCACTTATGGAATAAAATTATTTCTGCCTATGTTTCAAACAATCATAAAAAATGCTGAGACCCGTCGATTTTTAAATAAAAATGTGCACTTTCTAAACATACATTTAAATTTACAGGGTGATTCATGCAAGTCCAGCAGAGTCCATAAGCTTTATTTTTAATGGAGTACCCTGTATATTTTTATATTTTTAAAAGCTGCTTGACCACCCGATTTCAACGAACTATATCATGTAGGGTGTATTATCAATAATACAGGGTGAAATTTTAACGTATGGAAACCACTTATGGAATATAATTGCTTGTGTCCTTATTTTAGAAAATTATAAAAAATGCTGGGACACGTCTACTTTTAAGTTCAAAAGGGCGGTTTACAAACATAAATTTAAATATACAAGGTGATTCACGCAAGTACAGCATAGTCCATGATCTTTAGTTCTAAAGGACCATAAACTTCTGGAAGAAAAGGTCCCTCCTTATTTGTATAATAAAATAAGTTTCAGAACTGATATTCACAACCTAAACATTAGACATGAAAACACCCTCACCATACCTAGACATGCTACACATTATTATAGAAGATCTTTTGCATTGCAAATAACATGAATAGCTTGGCTGATGATGTCCGTATTTTGTCCAGAGCCAAATTTAAGAAAGTTTTTTATCAAAAATTATTTTTTGAACAATAATTATGCACAATCTGGTGTTAACTTTAATTTCACAAATATGTTTAGTTTCATATTTTTAAGTATATGGGTATGCTTTTATGTTCACAACATATAGCTGTAATTTTTGTATTTTGTGGGTTAGGTGGAAGAGCAGATGTACATCATTGTTTGACAATGGTGTACATACTGAATCTCGCCCAAATAATAAAATATGTTAATGTTTATTTTACATACATTTGCATGAATAAAGACATTTATTATTATTATAAATGCATCACCCTGTATATTTTTATTTTCTGAGAAGCTATTTTACAACCTCATCGCAAAAAAGTATATTATGCAGGGTCCATTATGAATAATACAAGGTGAAAATTTGAAATTATTTATAAATTTCGTCAAGACCTTAAATACAAAACCCAATAGATTTATACTTTTAGTTTAGAAAGTGTATGTCTTTATTTACAGTCGGAAAAATGAAAGAATATCCATGAACGAACATATAAAACAAGCTGTATTTTCCTGTCACCGTGTCATAAAGAAAATTGTCCAGTGCAAGTACATGTAACAATAATTATTACATGTACTTGCACTGGACAATTTTTTGTGTGACACGGTGACAGGAAAATACAACGTGTTTTATGTGTTCGTTCATGGGTATTCTTTCATTTTTCCTACTGTAGCTAATTTAAAAATACCATTATTTAAAGTATGATAAATTATTAATTTCAAAATTTTATGTAGGTTTTTAATATCTTGACGAAAACTATACATAATTTTAAAATTTCACCTTGTATTATTCATAATAGATCCTACATAATACACTTCTTTGATATGACGTTGTTTAGCAGATTCTAAAAATATAAAAATATACAGGGTGTTTTTTTTAAAATTAAAGATCATGGACTATGCTAGACTTGCTTGAGTCAACCTGTATATTTAAATGTATGTTTAAACAGTGCATATTTGAATTTAAATGTTGACATATCTTGGCGTTTTTTATAATTTTCTAAAATATTGACAAAAACAATGTTATTCCACACACTACAATTTTAAATTTCACCCTGTATTATTCATAATATACCATACATGATGTAGTTCGATGAAATCAGGTTGTTAAGCAGCTTTTAAAAAGATAAAAATATATAGGGTGTTCCATTAAAAATAAAACTTATGGAGTATGCTAGACTTGCGTGAATCACCCTGTACAATCAAATTTTGGTTTAAAAAGCGTATATTTATATTTAAAAATGGACGGATCTCAGCGTTTTTAAAATTCTTTAAAACAAGGACAGAAATAATTTTATTCCATAAGTGCCTTCCACCCTATATGTATAGTAGACACGGAACTGTCAAAATGCGCAAAACTGGCCCTTATCAATGTTCGGTATAAATGTTTAAGTAAATCAATACGGCCGCTTTGAAGATAACTTGCCGATATTTTAACATCACATTAATCATAAAAATTAGTCATTAGTAGTGGACTTGCATATTAGTATGTACAGTTTAAATTACATATTAGAGGATAAAATATTAAGGACAAAAAAGCAATTTCATTAATAGATCAGTAAGGATCTGTTTTTAGGTGGATGTGAGAGGTGGCATTCAGATTTTTGCGGATAAAGTTAGGTGATAACTTCGTTAATAATAATTGATTTATGCTCCTTCTCAAATATGCCCGGAACATTAATAAAAAAAAAATAAAATATTTAAAAATTTCAAAAAATTTCGTTTTCTTTTCTACTTTTTTTGGTTATAACTTTAAAACGAGTCATTTTGGAACAAAGTCGTATAGGAATAAAACAAAGGTAATTAAATTTGCGATTAAACAGATGCGATTGGTTAAAAATGTCTTAATTTATTACCCTTGCTGCAAAATGGCAATAAATATAAAATAAGGGGGCAAAACAAGCCTGTCTTTATTCAATGATTTTCCATCACTTGGAACCTTCCTAATTCGCTTAAAAAAATTTTGTAATGTGCTAAAACCGTACACCAGATTTTATTAAAATTGACTTACTAGATTTTGAATAATAATTTTGCAATCTAAACTTTTTTTTAAAAATTAAAAATTTTTAAAATCTTGCACAACAAAAACTAGAACATACAAAGATTTGTAAATTTTTTTACATATAAAGAAACACTCCACCTATCTAATGCACTTTACAGAATTGAAATCGGATTGTTTAAGCAGCCTCAGCAATGTTTTAAAGTTATAAACAATTTTTGGCTTATAAACAAATTAGTCCTGTGGCCAGGAGGGGGTGCTACGGGCTGCTTTATTTAGATGGACTTACCCAAGATTTTTATGTGTTTTTTGACACGTAGAACACGATTTTTTTGGGTAACAGTTGATCCGGATTTCGATAAGATTGTTATAAACAAAGAACTTGAGGAATTACATAACATCGATTTTTCGCAAAATAAAACATTTTTTTGTATTTCTTGGGTAATTCTAAGCAAAAAATGTTCTTACAAGTTTTTTCGTAGGATGCATAGCTTTCGAGATAAACGCAGTGGAACTTTCAAAAATTCGAAAAATTGCAATTTTTGAACGCGAATAACTTTTGATTAAAAAAATAAAATAGCAATTCTGCTGACAGCATTTATAAGTTTAAGTCAAATTATACCGGTTTTAATTATTTGCATTGCTAAAAATTAATTTTTTTATTATTAAACAAAGCTATTTGTTTATAAGCCAAAAAATTGTTTATAAGTTTAAAACATTGCTGAGGCCCCTTAATAATCCGATTTTAATTCTTTAAAGTGTATTAGATCGGTAGAGCACCTCTTTATATGTAAAAAAAATTAGACAACTTTTAAATGGTCTTCTTTTTGTTCAGAAAGATTTTAAAAAATTTGAACTTTTTTAAAAACATTTAGATTGCAAATTTATTATGCAAAATCTATTAGGTCGATTTTAATGAAATTTGGTACACGGTTTAGGTATATTACAAAGAATTTCCTAAGCTAAATACTAAGGTTTTAAGTGCCACGAAAGTGGTTAAAAATATTGAATAACAACAGGCGTATTTTGCCCCCTTATTTTGTATTTATTGCTATATTGCAGAAAAGGTAATACGTTAAGACATTTTTGACCAGTCGTATATCATACAAAATTCAATTATCTTTATTTTATTTCTCTACGACTTTGTTCCAAAACGAATCGTTTTAAAGTTATAAGCAAACAAAGCAGAAAAAAATCGGACGTTTTTCGAAATTTTTAAATATTTTAATTTTTTATTAATGTTCCGGGTTATTAATGGTATTAATGTTTTTCACAGATCCTTACTGGTCTATAACGTGACCGAATTCAAAATTATTCTCCACATTATTTTTGAAACGCTATTTGTTTAAAATATCTCATTTTTGTTGGTAAAAAAATATATTAATTAGTCTGTACTAAATTACGGTTCTATTGAACTTAGTACTCACTAATGTTGCCAAACTGAATTTTGTTATATTCGGTTTAAATTTTTCATCTCTTTTCCGAGGTGACTATGCCTACATGGATGTGTGTTCTACACACAGGTTTGAATATGAATACATCAGGTTGGAATATATTAATTTTCTCGAGAATTTTTGGGCGATTTTGGAGGTATGTATATCCCGAAACAGGTCGTTTTTTATTTTTGAATTTTTTGGGCTATATATCATAATATTGACGTCATCTCCCTGTAGTCAGAAAGCCACTGCGCATCCGCTAGGAAAAATATTCTAATTCGGATTTTTTGCACAATCTTACTCAAAAAGGACTCCTTTTAACAAATTTGCATGTTGCCAGGACCAAAAGGTGGTCAAAAATTTTTTAAACGTTTTTTTTTGTTTTTTTCCTAAAATTATTTTTTTGCATGGAAAAAAGTTTTTTTTAGGTTTTTTGGATCATTCCAAACAGAAAAGCTCTTTAGTGACTTTTCTCTAAAAATGATAGTTTTTGACATATAAGCGATTAAAAATTGAAAAATTGCGAAATCGGCCATTTTTAACCCTCAAAAACTAGGTGAAAAACTGAAAATTTGAATGTTGCCAAGGTAGGTAGATATTCTTTAAACATCGATTGATGAAATCCCGAAGAGTTTTTTGCACTGCAGTATTCAAAACTCCTTTGTTTTTTAATTGCTAATCAAGCGTGCGCGACATTATTTTCCACCTACAGTATGGTGCAAATGAAAGGAATAAATTCGTTATTTCGTAAACCGGCGACTTTAATGAAAAATCCCGAAACAGGTCGATTTTTATTTTTAAGTTATGATATTGTGGCATATATGGTATACTAGTGACGTCATCCGTCTGGGCGTGATGACATAATCGATGATTTTTTTAAATGAGAATAGGGATCGTGTGGTAGCTCATTTGAAAGGCTCTTCAATTCTCTTTTCAATAATGTAAACATTTACATAATTATTTATACAGTGTGTCCTTCTACTTCTTTTTTTGTCAAATAATTTAATTTAATAAAAATTTTTTGGACACCCTGTATAAATAATTATGTAAGTGTTTATATTACTGAATAGAAAATTGAATAACCTTTCAAATGAGCTAGCACACGACCCCTATTCTTATTTAAAGAAATCATCGATTACGTCATCACGTCCAGATGGATGACGTCACTAGTATACCATATATGTGACAATATCATAACTTAAAAATAAAAATCGACCGGTTTCGGAATTTTTCCTTAAAGTCTCCGGTTTACGAAATAACGAATTTATTCCTTTCATTTGCACCTTACTGTCGGTGGAAAATAGTGTCGCGCACGCTTGATTAGCAATTAAAAAACAAAGGAGTTTTGAATATTGTATTGCAAAAACTCTTCGGGATTTCATCAATCGATGTTTAAAGAATATCTACCTACCTTGGCAACATTCAAATTTTCAGTTTTTCACCTAGTTTTTGAGGGTTAAAAATGGCCGATTTCGCAATTTTTCAATTTTTAATCGCTTATATGTTAAAAACTATCATTTTTAGAGAAAAGTCACTAAAGAGCTTTTCTGTTTGGAATGATCCAAAAAACCTAAAAAAAACTTTTTTCCATGCAAAAAAAATAATTTTAGGAAAAAAACAAAAAAAAAACGTTTAAAAAATTTTTGACCACCTTTTGGTCCTGGCAACATGCAAATTTATTAAAAGGAGTCATTTTTGAGTAAGATTGTGCAAAAAATCCGAATTAGAATATTTTTCCTAGCGGATGCGCAGTGGCTTTCTGGACTACTGGGCAAATGAGGTAATTGATGTTTTTTTTAAATGAGAATAGTGGTCGTGTGCCAGCCCATTTGAAAGGTTATTCAATCCTCCATTCAATAGAATAAAAACTATCTTGATTATTTATACAGGGTGGGAAAAATATTTTTGAATTTCAATTAATCGACGCAAAAAGGTGTGTATGTAATTTATTTATTTAAAAAAATATTTTACTGCTGTCAGAAAACGGAAAAAAATATTTATTTGACAAATAAACATTGCTCTTCGCTTAAATTAAATGCCAAACGACCAACCATCTCCCTCCTGGCAATGTTTATTTGTAAGATAAACATTTTTTTCTATTTTTTGACAGCAATGAAATATATTCTGAGTTAAATAAATTACATAAATTATTCTTTTTGCATCAATTAATTTGATTAAAAAAATATTTTTTGGCCACCTTGTATAAATAATGATTGATATTGAATAACTTTTCAAATGAGATACCGCACGACACCTCTTCCTATTAAAAAAAATCATCGATTACGTCATCACGCCCAAATGGATGAAGTCAATATTATGGAAAATATGTCAAAAAATCATAATTTAAAAATAAAAATCGACCTGCCTCGGGATTTTTCTCCAAAGTGATCTATTCTCGAAAAAATGAATTTATTCCATAATTTTGAACCTCTCTGTATACCTGTTCTCCATTACAAACAGATGGATTATTATTAGAGGTTTCCCTGCCGTAGATCAGAACCATGATCAAATTATCTCCATGATTTCTTTTCAGATTTTTATCGGTGAGGCATCACGGTCAAAATAACGAAAAATAATTTTTCGGTATTTTCTTTAATCGGTTGTACTTCTGATTCAATTTTAAAATATTGTTTGCCTTGTTTCCATTCAAATACATCCCAAAAAAGATTTAAGAAAATTTTAGACCCCTAGACCTGAAAAAAACCTCAAAAAATCGAAACGTAATATTTCGTTTATTGTTCTGTTCTAATCATCGTAGAAACATTTTTCTTTTAATTTGTAGGTTTTTATTAGCTACACCAGGGGTCGGCAACACGTCGATCGCGATCGACCGGTCGATCTTAACCTTAGTTCGAGTCGCTCGTCATGCGAATCGAATAAAATAAAAAATATAACATATATAAACATATATAAAGTATCTAACAATAAAAAACTGAAAACGTTTGTTTTCTATACTTCCACAAAATTTATTATATCTAAGTGACTACAGCTGTTTCGGCGGAGTGCCTTTCTCAAGTAATATAGTTTACAATGTGTTTGCCTTTTTAATCTTCAACTGAAGAGGTTGAGGAGTGGGGAGCTGTTTGTCTCGAGTTGGTCATTCGGTCATTATTACGGAAAGATTACAATTTTGAACATCTTTAACAACAAATTACTTGGATCACAGAATATATTATCCTGATGTATTCTGTGCCTGGATCTTCCACAAATAATACACAATAAATAACTTTTTATTAAGTTCACGTCTTAAATCAATTATTTATCAAATACACTATATATCAATAATATTTAATCAATAACTTAAAATATTCACGATGCAATGTCAAATATTTAAAATTGTCACTGATTGTCAGTGTCTATGACTGACAATATATGCTGACAAGATTATATTCGGCTGAGTGCGTTGTAAGACAAAGATAGATTTGGAAAATATTACCACGGATTGTGTTCATTTTTTTCGAATCCTGAAAAAACCAATAAATATTTTTGAAAAATTTAAACGCAGAATGAAAGACTAAATTATTACCGAGGGCCGAAAGTCACCGTAAAAAATACACTAGAACTAGTTAATAAAATACAACATTTTCAATTGCCCAAAAACTCCAGACTAATTTCATTTGACGTAAAAAATCTTTTTCCTAGTGTTCCTCCTACAGAAACTTTTGTTTTAGTTAAGAATCTTTTAGACCATAATAGTACAAATCCGATCATTGCATCTGAAATTTTACACCTTCTTGAAATATGCATAAATCAAGACTATTTTGAATTCAATAATCAAATATACACAAACAACAGTGCAGGACTTATTATGGGTAATCCTCTAAGCCCATTGCTATCAGATATATTTATGAACCAACTTGAAACAACAATTTCTAAACATCCCGTATTTAAACAGTTCTTATATTGGTGGAGATACGTGGATGATATACTAGTATGCTTTACAGGAACTAACAGACAACTTGACCAATTTCTATCATATATTAATTCACTTCATAATAATATTGAGTTTACAGTAGAAACAGAACAGAATAACTCTATAAACTTTCTAGATGTAACGATTTCCAGACTACACAACAAACATGAGTTCTCCATATATCATAAACCTACCCATACTGACACAACTATACACAATTCATCATCCCATCCTACACAACACAAATTAGCAGCCTACCATAGCATGATACATAGACTGACAGAAATTCCCATGACAAAAAATAACTTCGAAATAGAACTAAACATCATTAAACAAATAGCAGTAAACAACGGCTATAACGAACAAACAGTTAACAAAATTTTAAACCAAAAACTCCATAAGAAAGCCCTGAAATTAGTGTATCCACCACCACAGAAAGAACCCAGTACCTTCTGCTCTCTCACATATACTGGCAAGATAACAACAACAATAGCCAGATACATAAAAAAGAAAGGAATAACACCAGCTTTCAGAACTAACAACAACTTAAGCAAATATATTAAGAACAATAAAAGCCGAAAGAGAAAGCAACTACAGAGTGGTGTGTACAAACTAACTTGTGGTGACTGTCCGAAAACGTACATCGGTCAAACTGGCAGAACTTTTGACAAACGGATAGCAGAACACAAAAGGGCATTCAACAATAGAAAAACAGACACTTCTACATACGCACTTCACCTTCTAGATCATAATCATTCTTTCAATGAAGAGTTTAAAATTCTACATATTCAAAATAAAGGCCTTAAGCTATCTTTTTTAGAATCTATGGAAATTAATAAACTGAAAAATACAGATATAATTCTGAATGACCAACTCGAGACAAACAGCTCCCCACTCCTCAACCTCTTCAGTTGAAGATTAAAAAGGCAAACACATTGTAAACTATATTACTTGAGAAAGGCACTCCGCCGAAACAGCTGTAGTCACTTAGATATAATAAATTTTGTGGAAGTATAGAAAACAAACGTTTTCAGTTTTTTATTGTTAGATAAAATGAACTTCCATCAAGTAACGGTCGAATCCATCAATTATATATAAAGTAGAAATATATTAAATGCCGACAATATTATGAAAGTCGTTGTTAAACTTGTAAACCAAGTAAGAGTTCATGCTTTGCAGAGAAGACAGTTCCGAACTCTAATTGCAGAAATTAATCTAGAATACGGAGAATTGCTTCTGCATACAGAGATACGCTGGTTAAGCAAGGGGGAGATTCTTCGGCGCTTTTATGAGCTCCTACCAGCTTTAATCGCTTTTCTTAAAGAGCGTAAAGAAGACTACTCAACATTCGAAGAACTCGCATGGTTGAGAGATTTTGGATTCTTGACCATGTCACAGGAAAGCTGAATGAACTAAATTTGCAGCTTCAGGGTAAAGAAAAAAGTATACTTCAAATGATTTCCGAAGTACAGTCATTCATTGCGAAACTTGAACTATGGGGAAAATCTACTGGAAGGAAATTTAAAACATTTTCCTTGTTTAAAAGAAGTAATCGAAAAAGAAGTAGTAAACGTTCAACCTTACACAGGAGAGGGGCATATAGAAATGTTGACCAGACTGAGGCATGAATTCGATCCCCGATTTAGTGACTTCAACAAAATTGAAGCGACTGCTCAGTTTGTATCTTATCCGTACATGCCCCTCGATGCAGAAAGCTTATCCCAAACCATCGAACAGCCTTTCAGCGAAAGCAGACCAGAGACTGAATTAGAAATAGTCACACTGCAGAATGATTTGTGTTTGAAGAGCGTTGCCGGAAAAGAAAATTTTTGGTGTCTAGTGTCCAAATAGAAATACCCAATCCTAGTCAATGTAGCTTTGAAAATTAGTGTCCTGTTTTGTTCCACCTACCTTTGTGAATCAACGTTTTCAAACATGAAGTTCATTAAAAACAAATCAGAAGCCGACTAACGGATGAACATTTGGACTCGTGTATTAGACTAGGAATAACAAACTACCAACCGGATGTTAAAAAACTAACAGACATGATGGACTGTCAATCCTCCCATTAAAACAAAATACGTATGTATTTTTTTTTTCGCCATGTTTAGTTTTTACTTCCTATTCTCTTAAGTATACGTCTATAATAAAGGTTTTTAAAACAAGGTAGATCTTTGGTGCTTGGGATTTATTTAGTAGCTCTTTCCTGTTGTGTGGTTGCCGACCCCCTGAGCTACACCATGCTATTTAGTCCATTCTTTCACGGTTTTTGCTGTAAATTTTAAAGAACCGCTTGGATTAACATGAAATTTGGCATACGCATAGCTAACATGTCATAGAAAAAAAGTGATATGGTGCCGATGTGTGCTTTTGCCCTGGGGGTGAGTTTCACCCCATCTCGAGGGTGAAAAAATATATGTTCAAGATAAGTTCCGAAATGGATAAACTGACTAATTTTAAGCAACTTTTGTTCTAAAGTTTTTTTGTTTTAAAGTGTTAAGTTTTTTCACCAAATCAATACTTTTCGAGTTATTTGCAAGTGAATATGTTCATTTTTCAACAAAATAACCACGTTTTTAGACGGTTTTTCGCAAATAACTCAAAACGTAAGCATTTTGTCGAAAAAAATATTCTTAGCAAAACTATAGCGTATAAAAAAGTGAAAAAAATGGTGTATATATTAGGTCCATATACCTAGCAAAAGCAGAGTTATAGCTAATGAAAAAGAGGTTCATATTCGAAAAATTCCAAATAGAATAATTCAATGTTAAATATCCAAATAATGAAGCATTCTTGGGGAACACATTATACAACTTTTTTCAAGTGTTTAAAAAAATCTTTATTTCTGTTTTTTTTTTAATTTCTAGCATCAAATGTAAGCAAGTTACGCTCAAAATAAAGTTAGTCCCTTTTGTTTTGACACAAAAAATCAAGAAGATCACCCCCCAGTTAGCAACTTAAATGAAATTAATAGTCTAGTAAAATAAAATTACACTACATGTAAATAAAAATGTAAATTCGTACAGGTTGAAACAAATTTTATATCAAAGTTTAGGTGAGCACAAAAGATATTTTCAAGAAAATATCCAAATCATACAAGGGGATCATTGGTTAAATAATTAAACAGGGGTCATTTTTGCAAAAAAATTACTTTTTTAACTGCTGAGATCATTCAATTACTAATGAAGGTCTATAGGATTGTTTTCTGCAAAGTTGAAGGGTAAATATTTCACATAAGACTTACTAAATTAAATTTGACCCCCTGTTTATTTAAATAATTATACATAAAATTTTAAAAACAAATTTGCAAAAAAATATTTTTGCGTTTTAAATAAGCACTATAAAATATCTTATTTTACAGGAGAAGTTGCGCTATGTTATCAGTATTAATAAAAAAAATTGGTTCAAAAATATTTAATATTTTTTGAGATGTTACTCTATTTTCAATTGCAAAAACGCGGTTGTTGCCAAAGAAATATTCACCTGTATTAAATCTTATTATTTTTATTTTTATGTATATTTTCGACAAATGTATTGATAAATTCAAATTTAAATTAAACTTCCCCCTAAAATGGCATTTGAAAATTATTCAAATTTGTTTATCAATTTGTTTTTTTAATAACGTCGCGGGGATTAAATATTTTGAAATGCCGTTTCGATAATTGGGTTCCTGGGAATTTTACACTAATTAACAAATTTTGTCATTTTTTCCTCTTCTTCTTTTTTTTTTCTTGGAGTTACTATTACTACGGCCCCTTTTAGGGTTAAGTTTCATTAAGAATGTCGAATCTCTTAAGTTGTAGATTCTAGACCTAAAAATATTAAGATTGGTCCAAAATCACTTAAATAAAATGTGGCTACTTACTGAGTTACAGGGTGTTTTATTTAAAAATTTAAAAATTATTTTTACCAAGTACTTTCAAACTATTTGACGTATCCTTATCATACTTGGCAGAAAGTGTGGGTACTATACAGTCTACTAAATTGTGATAAATATAAGTTTTTAGCTACTACCAGAGGCGTACGACAGGGGATAGTTAATGGATGACCCGTCCCAAATTCTACGCCACTGAGGGAATTACTATTTTAGCGAAATTTTTCGGTTCTCCAATACTTTCTATGTAAATAATATACTCTTTACTGGTAACGATTAAGTCATTAGTTTTCGAGATATTGGACGTTAAAAATGAAACGGCATAGTTATTTTGATTCATTCATTCATTCATTTTAAACTTCCAATATCTCTCAAACTGATGACTTTATCGATACCAATAAAGTTACTTACGTACAAAGTATTGGAGAATCGAAAAATTTCGCTAAAATAGTAATTCACTCAGTGGCGTAGAATTTGGGAAGGGTCAATCATTCACTATCCCCTGTTGTACGCCTCTGGAACTAGCTAGAAACGTTTGTTAATCACAATTTAGTAGAGTGTATAATAGCCACACTTTCTGCCAAGTATGATAAGGATACGTCAAATAATTTTAAAGTAACAATAATTTTTAAATTTTTAAATAAAACACCCTGTAACTCGGTAAGTAGCCACATTTTATTTAAGAGATTTTAGTTAAATCTTAATATTGTTAGGTCTAGAATCTACAACTCAGAGATTCGATATTCTTAATAAAATTTAACCCTTAAAGGGCCCGTAGTAATAAAACTCCAAGAAAAAAAGAAGCACAAACGACAAAAAATTTTTGTTAATTAGTAAAAATTCCCAGGAACCCAATTATCGAAACGGCATTTTAAAATACTTAATCCCCGCGACTTTATTAAAAAAACAAATTATAAACAAATTTGAATAATTTTCAAATGCCATTTTAGGGGGGGAGTTTAATTTAAATTTGAATTTATCAATACATTTAAGTATCGAAAATATACATAAAAATAAAAATAATGAGATCTTAAGCAGGTGAATATTTCTTTGGCAACAACCGCGTTTTTGCAATTGAAAATATAGTAACATTTAATAAACAAATTCAATATCTCAAAAAATATTAAATATTTTTCGACCAATTTTTTTTTTCTTAATACTGGTAACATAGCGCAACTTATTCTGTAAAATAAGATATTTTATAGTGCTTATTTAAAACGCTAAAAATAATTTTTTGCAAATTTGTTTTTAAAATTTTATGGATAATTATTTAAATAAATAGGGGGTCAAATTTAATTTAGTAAGTCTTATGTGAAAGATTCTCCCTTCAACTTTGCAGAAAAAAATCCCATAGACCTTTATTAATAAGTGGATTACCTCAGCAGTTAAAAAAGTAAATATTGTGCAAAAAGACCCCTTTTTAATTATTTAAACAATGATCCCCTTGTATGATTTGGATACTTTCTTGAAAATATCTTTTGTACCCACCTAAACTTCGATATAAAATTTGTTTTAACCTGTACTAATTTACATTGACTTTTTTTTATTTTATTAGGCTATAATCGTTACCGCTTCACAAGTTACTTTACTTATACTTTAAACGAAGGATCAGCAGACCACAACCCCATACTCATAGAAATAGGTACATGGGAAGAAGATAACAGAACAACAAAGAAAAGAAAGAAAACCAAGTGGTCTAACTTCAAACGCCTAGTGAGCATAGGAATTGGAAACATTCCTACAATTGACAATCCACAAGAAATAGAGGAAAAAGTCCTAGAGCTCGAAAACATCATAAAAGAAGCACTAAGAAATAGCACTACTGAAGAAGAATATGAAATTCATATGGGAAGATTTAGAGACATAAATCAGGAAATAAAAGAAATGATAAGGGAAAAGAACAGAGCCAAAAAGAGAGCCAGAAGAACAAGAAACCAGGAAGATAAAAATAGGGCAAATCGACTGAATCGACAAGTCAAACAGGCACTAATAGACCATAGAAGCCAAAAGTGGGAAAACTACATAAAAGAAATGGAGGAAAGGAGCCAAAATATGCAAGAAATATGGAGGCTCCAAAGAACTTTAAGAAACGATAGAAAACCCATTCCCCCACTACATGGAGAAAATGGGATCGTCTACACAGAAGAAGATAAAGCCGAGGTGATGAGAAGGACACTTGAAAGAGAGTGTACACTGAATTATCACCAAGACGAAGATATAGACTTTATCGAAGAAGTCGAAGAAACAGAACTAGAAACGCCCGAAGAACAAGAAGAAATAATAAATCCCACATCACCAAGAGAAATAAGTGAACTGATTCGAAAAAGTTCACCAAAGAAAGCACCTGGTCCAGACGAAATCACTAACAGAGCTCTGAAGTATCTTCCCTCGAAAGCAGTTGTGTATTTGACCAATATAACAAACGCAATACTAAGATACAGGCTCTTCCCAAATCGATGGAAGGAAGCCCATGTAATTATGATACCCAAGCCAGGAAAGAACCACATATTTCCTCAAAATTACAGGCCGATTAGCTTACTTCCAGCAGTCAGTAAGATAGTGGAACGGGTCATCCAAACCAGGCTCCAATCAGAGACAGACAGGCTAGGCATAATCCCAGAATCACAGTTTGGATTCAGAGCTCAACATTCCAGCGAACTTCAAATATTAAGACTTACCGAATATATAGTAGCTGGATTCAATGACCAACAATATACGGGAGCAGCCTTTCTGGATGTAAGCAAAGCCTTTGATAGAGTGTGGCATGAAGGACTGACATACAAAATGAGAGATTATGGATACAGCGGGGCCATGACGAAACTCATCTCCTCGTACCTAAGCGACCGGAAGTTCAGGGTCCGGATAGGACCAGTTCTATCAGAACACGGAATGCCGGAAGCTGGAGTACCACAGGGGGCAGTTTTATCACCCCTTCTGTATACCATATATACAGCAGATGTTCCAAGAACACCCGGAACATTGATCAGCCTTTATGCAGACGACACTGCAATTGCTGCAAAACACATGAACCTAGATATAGCTGTAAGAAATCTACAGACAGCATTGGATACAATAGAAGAATGGAGTATCCAATGGAAAATAGCAATAAATCCAGATAAGACCCAAGCGGTTATCTTCAAAAAGAGAAGAGATAACCCAGAAGAACAGCTAACATTGCAAGACAGACCCATCGAATGGCAAAACGAAGTTAAATATTTAGGAGTCACAATGGACCAAGGTCTTACATTCACATCACATGTCAACGCAACAGTCCAGAAAACAGCAGCGGCCAGATCAGCAATAAGAGGACTCACAGGAAGAAGAAGCAAATTAGCTATGAAAACAAAATTAAGACTGATAAATAGCATTATACTGCCAATAATTACATACGCATCTCTTGCATGGGGTCACATAAGTCAAAGTAACAAAAAGAAGATACAAGCGGCACACAACAACTGCCTCAGAGAAGCTGCAAACGTGCCCAGATACGTCGCCGAACGGTTGTTATTTAGAGACCTAAAACAAATAAGAGTACTGGATATTATGGAGGAAAAAGCCAGAACAAAATTTGCTGAGCTAGAAGACCACCCAAACCGGATCTTGCAAGAGATATTAAGGTATGATGTGTACCATAGATGGAAACATAGGAGACCCAAACAACAAATATTAGTAAATATATAATAAAGGCTAGATAATCGTAGCTCTATCAAAAGAAGACAACTTGCTCACCTTTGGCATCTCATTATATTTATTAATGTTGATTTTTATAATTTTCAGACATCCCTCAAAAAAATATACAAAAAACTTCAAATCGGCTTCAGCCACTAAAAAAAAATCAATAAAATATTAACAATAGGCGAAAGCCACAAAAAAAAATATTAGTAACAAAACCCAAAAAAGGGCATGAGGGGCCCACATCCTCGAGCGCCGAGTCGCCGAACTGGAGAGAGCCCAGAGCGGGGACTCGGCGCCCGAGCAAGCAAAACAGATCGAAGATAAGTCACTAGAGATAGCGGGAATAGAGCGCCTCACGCTGGCCTGCATTGATCGGGGTAGGATTTCATATGGGAGTCCGTGTACCCAAGACTCCCATATGATAAGCACTTTGCTGATTGAGAGCCTCTATAGCGCATCAGAGTGCTATCGGGGGGTAAGTGGATGGTCTGGAGCATTGAAGCGGGGTGGAGTGATTCCTGCTTACGGGAGTTAATCCTCCTCGCCCCAATGAATTGTATCACCCGAATGTCATTCTCTAGGGGTGAGCAAGTCTCTCAGGCTGGGTTAAATCACTATGCTTGCTTGCTTGCTTACTTATACTGTGTTTATATCAACGCATGAAAGGCAATCCTTCCTAACCGACATCTATACAAATGTGCAGGAGAGCTGATCAAAAATTTTTTTTATTGAAAAATTCTTATAAAATATTTACTTTTCATCATAGATAAATACTTGTTAGAGTTTAGGCATTATAATATTGTGGGCTTTTATCTAAGAAGTAATATTTAAACTTAACACTTCAAGATTACCATTTAGAGTTGGTTAGTAAAAGATTACCCCAAAAAAATAACAGGTACAACTATCTATGCGCCTGAGCCTACAAAAAATCTTTCAAGTATATTCAGTTACATACTTAAGCTACTGTATATGCAAATAGGTAAAAATGTATTAATAACGAAAAAATATTTTTGAAAAATAGGAAAAAAAAACTAAATAATTAAATTTTAGTCAGGTCCTTCAAGAAAAATAATCTAATTACTTATTATAAAGTAATATTTGCAACTCTATCCGACATTTTTGAAGGGAGTGAGTTTAACAAATAAAACGATTTTTGTTTTTAATCAATATTTTTATTGTATTGCAGTATTTTTTTGAATTAAAAATTAAGAACTTAAACAAAATTTGGTTTTTATAATAAACACTGGGTACGAATAAAAAAAATCTTCTAAATAATTGTTAAATAACATACTTAAGTAACATCAAGAATTTGCTTAAACAAGAAAGAGATCTCAACATATTATTAATTATTATTACTCCAAATAAGGCACAGTGCACAGTTTAACATCACAAGACTCATCAGAGTTAAAAAAGTTTCTTTAAAAATTCATACATAATATTATGTTCGTGTGTACTGTTTCATTAACACTTAACTATGGTACTAAGATCCAAAACTCTAACTATTGGAAAAATAATTGGTAAAGAACACATTAAATGCAAAATTAACCAAGTGTACTTAGAGTAATATCCTATGTAAGACAATTTGTAAGGAACTCTATAATTCAATCTCAAACATATAACAAATGATAGCAAACAAACAAAACAAATAATAGTTAAAAAATTAACTTTAAATCATATTTGGTTAAGACTGTAATACTGGAACCTCAAATAATTAAACTTATAAAAAATATGCTACTTAGGGGGGCTTGCGTAACGCTTCCTAAATCAATTTATGCCTAAACGCATTTAATAATGTCATTGAATCTTTTTCTAATCCAAACAGATGACGGAGAAACAATAATTGCATTTTAATGCATTTACCCATAAATTTATTTAGGAAATATTACACAAGCCGACCGTATACTTTTTATTAATCAGCCTTAACACTTTGACTTCTTATACGTTATAACATCAAAATGAAAGCAACCACAAATTATAATATACTCGTAATACTAATATTAATAACATAATATCAAAACAAAACTGTAGCAAAAATAAATTAAAAATCGCAATCAGGATCTTCTACGTCTGATTCTGGTAACACATCTTTCATATTCGCATCCCGTGGAATGTTCAAATATTCATGATGAAAACAAGCTGGAATGACTTGGTCAGTACAAAGTTTCTGAAGATCGTGATATTTCTTTTGGAAATGGGCAGTAGTGATTTATAGCAGGACATAAAGTGGGACCCTAGTCTTAGGCTGGACTTCAACATCGAATAATTTGGCAACAGAATTCATAGGTGTTTTTATAGAAACAATGTGTTTGTCTTCCTTAAAAGTTGCAATCCGAACTTTACTTATTTTGCCAGTAAGATTTCCTTTAAAATATTTGTCTCCAATGTTATCCCATTTTTTAAATTGATCATAAGATATTCGCTCAACATTAAATGGCGATGGATTATTTCTAGCAGTTGAGAAAATGGTGAACCTTTGGGAAGGTGCATAAACAGTTGTATGTTTAAGGTTATTTTCAATGATGGCGTGAGACGTATCCACTGGCATATAAGTGTGCCCAGTTAGTAGGAAATTCAACTGAATTGTTTCAAGATTATTACATTTCTGCAAAGTTTGATGAATCATTCCCATAACATTGCGGTTCCGGTTTTGCCCTGGACAACCATCGCAATATAACAGCAATCGTTTAACATTTCCTCTGGCATCAACAGATTTAATGTATTTATGCAAAATTGTTGCTACTTCGTTTGCACCTCGTTTGCCATTAGATTTGTCCCAATAATAACAGAATACTTTACGAGTGCCATTCTCGTAGAAACATAGGTTATAAACAGCCAGTTTTCTACTATAGTATAATAGCATTGAAGGTGAATATGGCGTATTCGAGACCTTTTGAAGACCAAAGCTGACGCATAATGTAGAAGAATCATCTTTATGGATCTTTTTGTGACTTTTGAAACGGGCGTAACTTTCTTCTTTTTCTTTCTCATGCTGTTCTTTTTCTTTCAGTTTGTCAGGATCAGTGTTTTTTGCAAACATAAGGCATTTCTTGCACTTATCTTTCTTTGGTATATGAAAGCCGACTTTAAACTGCTCATGAAATATTTTGCGAAAAATTCTCTCACTCACAATATCCATACCTTGATTAATGACATTATTTTTATAACTTCCGTAAAGAGTTGGTATGTTCTTGAATTCTTCTGGTAAATAAACTTTACTGGAATCTTGGCGACCATAGTGCGATAGTAAAGCAGGCAAACTTTATATAAAGTTTATAACGGCATCCAGAGTAGTTTGTTTGGTTTTATTTGACGGCTCCATCTTTCCTCTCATGTCTTCCTTGGCACATCCCCACTCTGCATTTTTAACAATACTATAAATAGTTTTACCTGAAACATTCATAGTGGCTGCTAAGAACTGTAAGCATACATTTCTCTTACCTTCTCCTTCATGTATAAAATATTTTATAGTACAGTTGCGTTTTTCAGACTCACTGCGCTTGCGCTTCACACCTACTCTTTGCGCCAATGATACCAACCAATCTCGTCGTCGAGTTTTATCCAGTTTCCAGAAATGGTTAAATATGCTTTCTCTTCTTTCTTCTGGGATAGATCCACAGTTATTCCCACATTTTTTTCCTTGACATGGATTCGGGAGAACTTTCTTGGCTGGTACTGTCACTCCCTTCTTAGTTGTATATTCTTCCCCAGCTCTCTTCTTCTTAGATCTTTCTTTTCTTTCATTATTTTTTCTTTCCCTCAATCCAGCGTCACCTACAGTTTCTTCTTCTATGCCCGATCCATTCGTTGTTGGTTTTCTTCCTCTGAAATTCTTTTTCTTTTTTCTTGTTTTACCCGTTGACTCTGCATCATCTGTTTCCTCGTCGCTTGCACTTGCGCTCGACTGACTCGTTCCGAATACGAATACAGTATGCAGTACGTTATGCATAACCGACATTCAAAACATGGTTGCGCCTCCTAAGCGCCTATTATTCGTTTTGAAATTCAAATAAAATTATCTAAGCGACATCAAGTTCGTATCGTTTTTTTATGTAAAATTATCTAAGTTCTTTTTTATACCTATTTCGCAACAAGCAAAAATGTCTAAGCACAAATGATGTCAAATACATTTTTAGGAACAAATGTATAAGGACACGTTTGGATCATATTTCTCTTTGTAAAAAAATCGGTAAGCGACTATGATAGCAAAATCTAGAACAGGAAAAAATACCGTACTGCTTGGTGCATATGATTTTACTTTCAGTAAATTTATCTAAGTTAACGGTTAATATGATCTTAAGACAGGAACAAATTACTATTCGTTTTTTTTTTATAACTCAAACTGTCCAACCAACCGATATATAGAAAATTAGGACATTTTTGTTGCTTAGTCAGTTGAAAATGTGAGAATACTTAAGATTCACGTACTTCCTAAGCGACAACAAATCTCAACGCAGCGCTACGAGACCCAGACCAATCGACGCGGATTTTTATGGCGAGTCGAATGATATGTATATGTCGTTTTACCAAATCTTGTCGGTTAGGGAGCTTTGCCTTTCATGCGTTGATATGATCTGTAAGTTTCATCGATTCAAAGTGCTTATTTTTGAAAAAAATTTGGTTTTAAAGTAAAATTTTAAAAATTTTAATTTTGAAAAAAATACTTTTTTTTTTCAAAATAACTTCTGTTAGAGATACCAAAAGTCATAATCAATAAAAAAAGTCGGCTTTGCTTTTCTGAATATTTTGTATTTTTGTTTTTCTGTAAGACAAAAATTGGTCAAGATTCGTTGTTTCTACATTTGCATACACTCGTGATAAGTGACTCGTTCAAGCCCTTTTAACTACAGCTCTTTCAAAAATAAGGACTTTGAACCGATGAAACTTACAAATCGTATGATCAATACATACGCGAGTAAAAAACTTGTGAAGTGATAACAATTAAGTTCATTTGAAATGCTAATTAGGAGGCGATTTTCCCGATTTCTTACCAAAAAAAAGGGACCAACTTTATTTTGAACGTAACTTGTTTACTTTTGATGCTAAAATTTTTTTTTAAAAACAAAAATATGCATTTTTTTAGACACTTTAAAAAAGTTAAAATGAGTTTTCCCCAAAAAGTGCTTCGTTTTTTGGTTATGCCACGTTAAAATATACGATTTGGAATTTGACGAATATGAACCTATTTTTCATTAGCTATAACTCTGCTTCTACTAGATACAGTGACCTAATATATACACCAAGTTTTTCACTTTCGTACGTGCTATATTTTTGATAAGAATTTTTTTTCCACCAAATACTTACTTTTTGAGTTATTTGCGAAAAACCGTTTGAAAACGTGGTCATTTTGTAAAAAAATTAACATATTCACTCGCAAATAACTCGAAAAGTATTAGCTTAGTGAAAAAACTTTATAGAACAAAAGTTGCTTACAATTAGGCATTTTATCCATTTCTGTACTTATTTCGAACATATATTTTTTTACTCCCAAAAGGGGGTGAAATTTACCCCTACGGCAAAAGCACACATCGGCAGAATATCACTTTTTTTTCTTTGACTTGTTAGCTATGTGTATGCCAAATTTCATGTCAATCCAAGCGGTTCTTTAAGATTTAGAGGTTTTGCAATATTGTACCTTCAAAGAACGTACTAATTTTTATAGAAATTTAGCGGCGAAATACAAATTTTTTATCGCTTTTTGAAATTTTTATACAGGGTGTTTCTAAATAAGTGTGACAAACTTTAAGGGGTAACTCGTCATGAAAAAATAATGACAGTTTGTTTGATAAACATATGTCCGCAAATACTTGGTTTTCGAGATACGGGGTGTTGAAATTTTTCTTACAAGCTGATAGGGATGGGGAAAACCTACCGGTTTAAACCTAAAACCGGTTTTTTTACTTCGCAATAACCGGTTTTACCGGTTGTTTTTTGTCCCGGTTATAACCGGTTTTTTCTTATTAAAGTAAAAACCGGTTATTAGGTTTTTACGGTGATTAGGATTAGGTTAGGTATTATTTTGGATCCCAATCATAATTATTATTCTCAAGTAATTATTCCAAACAAAACCATAATTCAAATTTTATTTTACTTTATAAAATACAGAAGCAAACTGAAAGTGCAATTATTAAGTTTTGTATTATATTATAATATTTCCTTGAAAAGGTATTTGTAATCTATATAGTTTGTAATCTAGGTATTTGTATACATCTATTTTTCACACTTAACTCTTGACATCGAAAGTGGGTAAATGACTTTTTATGATTACCAAAAATAATGCTCTGACTATGAATATCGAATTACTGATTACGAATACGAATCTTCAAGAATTTCGCTACGTTTTCAAAACCATACACTCATACAGGAAGTATTAAATGAGTTAAAATGTACCTATTCTACAAATATACAAACGTGTTAAAAGTAATACATGTTCTTTCGATAGTACTAATTTTGATCATATTGATATCGAGTCGAATGGAGTATCGCAAACTAAAGTGTATTGTAAATGTTTCTTTGTAACCTATTGGATTAAAAAACCGAAAACCGGTTTTTCCAAAAACCGGTTTTTTTGGCCGGTTATAACCGCCAGGTTAAACCGTAAGGCTAAAAAACCGGTATAACCGAAAACCGGTATTTTGTCAAAAACCGCCATCCCTAAGCTGAAGATTTATTTATTGCTCTAAAACCAGTTGTGATATGCAAATCAAATTTGGTGGGGTTTAAGAGTTAGTAATTACGCATTGTTAGTAATTACGCATTGTTAGTAATTACGCATTATTTGACATACAATTAAGAATTGTATATTTACCATTGGAGCGCATACGGGTAATGATCTGAATTTTTTTAAAGAAAAAATAGTACGCCACTGATGTTATTTATATTAAAAATAATTTTGTGATCCTCGTTTGTGACAGAAAATCTAAATTCCATTTTTTTCGTAGGATGCGCCGTTTTTATTCAAAAAATAAACATCTTAACGCTTACAAAGTATTCGAAATAAGTTTATTTATGCATTACATTCATAATATAGGTAGGTATATGTCGAATACGTCGAAGATATATTTTTGTCACAAATTGACCAAGGAATTCAAAAATGATTTCTCATTATCAATGGCGTACTATATTTTTCTTTAAAAAATTCAAACCATCACCCGTATGCGCGCCAATGGTGAATATAAAATTCTTAGCTGTATGTCAAAACTGTGCAATAACTATCCCTTAAAATCCACCAAATTTCATTTGCATATCTCAACCGGTTTTAAAGCAATAGGGTAAGGGATCCAAATATGAGACCCTTTTTTTAAAACTCTTGGTAATGGTAAAGTTTATGGATTTAGGAAGTCTTAAATTAGGTACATGTCAGATAATTATGCTATTATATTGCAACAGGTTTAAAATTAATTTTAAACTAACATTTTTTTACCAATCAATTAATTTGTTAAAAATGTCAAAATTCCCAACTTAAAAAAAGGTGTCTTAATATGATACCTAACCTAATACAGGTTAAAAGGCGATGCATATTATTTTAACACAATGTTCTGGATATAAACTTTATTACATGCTGTAGACATGATTCTATTGTTCTGAAGCCGTTTCTTTGTGGCATATTATGCAATTTACTATTTTATTGGGAAATAAGCCACAATTTAAGTTAAAAAAAAATTGGAAGTATAAACGTCAATAAATTTGATTTTTAACTTAAATTGTGGCTTATTTCCCAATAAAATAGTAAAAAGACATAATGCTATACTCAAAACATTATAGTACCCTATCTCATATTAGGCACACTTGAGGGTCTCATATTAGGAGCAACCACGTATATAAATTTTATTCCGTATTTTGAGTTTAGGATTGGTTTTTACGCTACTATAATTGCGTGTTTGTGTAACCAATTTAAGTAGCTATCAACTAATTACTAAGGTGATTTTTTTCTCTCACCTTAAAAATAAAAATTCAGTTTGAGCTACACGGATTAAAAAACTTTTGACTCACAAAAAAACTTAAAAAATTCACTGACTGGTAATACTAAATCACAGACACGCGATTTATTCACAGCCTACTGGAAACACTACCAAAACTTAGTTTTTATCCCGCTCACCAGGCTGCAGCACTTACAAGACTCTAGAGACAGGGGTCTCATATTAGGAACGAGTCTCATAATAGGATCCTTGACCCTAAATGAATCGTGAATTTGTAAGAAAAAATTCAACACCCCCTATCTCGGAAACGAAGCATTTGTGGGCATACATTTATCAAGCAAACTGCTATTATTTTTTCATGCAGAATTACCGTGTATAATAATTTCAAAAGCGTTAAAAAAATTTGAATTTCGCGCAAAGAAAGAAGTTTCTACGATGATTAGAGCCGAAGCTATCGTCAAAAAATGAAATAATTCGTTTCTATTTTTGTGAGGTTATTTCACTAGGGTCCAAAAATTTTTTAATCTCTTTTAGGTTGCATTTGAAGGAAATAAGAAAAATAATGATTTTAAAATTGAATCAGAAGTCAAAACGATTAAAGAAAATACTAAAAATTGATTTTTCATTACATATTTTGACCATGATGTCCCACCTATAAAAATATGAAAAGAAATCATGGACGTAATTTGACACCCAATTAATATTATATTTTTTTTCGGCATTTTGGTCGGCCTAATTTTGTTTAAAGAAAATTTAAAAATTTCAAAACAAAAAAAAATTTAATTTCGCGCCAAAAATTTTGAAAAACCAAATAAAAATTTTTACAAAATGAAAGAAAAAAGAACTTTCTACGATGATCAAAACCGAAGGATATCTCCAAAATACGATAAAACAGGCTTTACTTTTTTGGGGGGTTATAGGTGGGGTTAGAGGTCTAAAAAAAATTTTTGTGGAGTACTTTTTGATGTAAAACAGCATGGTATTTTTATTTTTGGAATATCGCTGGGGGGCATTTTTCATTATCTTAACCGGCTAGACTAGTATAGACCCTTTATTTATTTATAAAAAAGAAATCTATTATATTTTGTCATAAGTGTTACAGTTTCTTTCCTTTTAACGCTCTAAATAGAACTATTCTCAATTGAACGCTTTATAATAATTATAAATTTTAACATGTTCTATACTTTTGAGAGATAGTGTACAATACACCTATTAGCAAAAATTTTGTATATTCTTCCATGAAATAGGTATGTTTTATTTTTCTTAATAATACTTATGCGAGTTTGGTGTGTATATGAATAGGGTCGTACACAGTTTGGTGGATACTACTAGTAGTATTTGAGTTGGGTACGAATGGTCTAACAAGTCATCATTCTCTTTGCCTTATCCCTATGAGGGGTCGGCTTCCCTAATTGCATTTCTCCACACAATTCTATCTTGGGTCATATCAATGTTAATTCCCTTTACCAACATGTCCTGCCTTATCGTCTCCCCCAGGTCTTCTTTGGTCTTCCTCTCCTACTCCTTCCAGGAATCTGCACTTCAGCTATTCTTCGTATTGGGTGATTAACGTCTCGACGTTGAACATGACCAAACCATCTCAACCTATGCTCTCTCATTTTGGCATCAATTGGTGCCACACCTAGACTTCCCCTAATATACTCATTTCTAATTTTATCCTTCTTTGTCACTCCACTCATCCATCTAAGCATTCTCATTTCCGCCACATGCATTCGTTGTTCCTCTTTCTTTTTCACTGCCCAACATTCAGTTCCGTACATCATAGCCGGTCTTATGGCTGTTTTATAGAATTTTCCCTTCAGCTTCATTGGAATTTTTCTGTCACACAACACACCACTCGCTTCTTTCCACTTCATCCATCCAGCCCTAATTCTACTGCATGCATCTCCATCTATTTCTCCATTACTCTGTAATACCGATCCTAGGTACTTAAAACTATTGCTTTTCACAATCATTTCACCATCCAAAGATACCATTTTATTTGTAGTAGCTCCATCTTTAAATGAACATTCCAAATACTCTGTTTTTGTCCTACTAAGTTTTAAACCTTTTTCCTCCAGAGCTTGTCTCCACTGTTCCAGTTTTTGTTCTAAGTCTCTTTATAAAAATATTATATGAAAATAAAAAATATTATATATGACATGAAAATAAAATAGATAATAAAACCTTTTTTTAGTTAAATTGTGGCAGATTTCCCATTTAGAATAGTTGATTTGTTAATTACAAAAGGAAATAGCTTCAGAACAACATTAAGAATATAAATATTTAGATTTATATTCTTGAATTGAATTAATAATATGCCAATATTTTTATTATAAACTATCTCTCAAAAGTATAGAACATGTATTTATAAAGTTTATTAGAACATTGTTAAAATTTTCTAGACAATTCTAGCTAGGTTAGAGCAGGGGTCACCAATTAGTTTCCCTGGGGGTCCGTTTCGAAAACCTATGACACTTCCGGGGTCCGGATTTATGCTGCCTGTGTCTGACTCTGACTGTTCTGATGATTCGGTTTCTTTGTGGATTCTTGTTAAAAAATACCAATTTTTACCAATTATAGACAGTACATCTTAGATATTTCATTTCTCTCATCAACTGTTTTATATTTTCCGTATAGTTTTTTGATATGTATGTTGAAGAAGATAGGTTGTGTGCAAATTTTCATTAATATGAAGTAGAATTATTTCTATTATACAGGGTGTCCCGAAAAGATTGGTCATAAATTATACCACAGATTCTGGGGTCAAAACTAGGTTGATTGAACCTCACTTACCTATATACAATAGTGCACACAAAAAAAGTTACAGCCCTTTGAAGTGACAAAATGAAAATCGATTTTTTTTCATATATCGAAAACTCTTAGAGATTTTTTATTGAAAATGGACATGTGGCACTCTTATGGTAGCAACATCTTAAAAAAAAATTAAAGTTAAATTTGTGCACCCCATAAAAATTTTATGGGGGTTTTGTTCCCTTAAACCCCCCCAAACTTTTGAGTACGTTTTAATTAAATTATTATTGTGGCACCATTAGTTAAACACATTATTTTTAAAACTTTTCTGCCTCCTAGTACTTTTTCTATAAGCCAGTGTTTATCGAGATATTTTGAATATTTGTCGAATCCACCACATATTTGTATATGTTTAAGTACGATTGTAGCGACCTGTTAATAATCTGAAAATTTATTTATAATTTACATTTTTAGGTATATTTTGAAAAAGAAGCCACATCTCGATAAAAGGTGACTTATCAAAAAAAGACTGAGGCAAAAAAGTTTTAAAAATACTGTATTTAAATAATGGTACCGCAATAATAGTTTATTTAGAACGTACACAAATATTTGGGGGGTTTAAAGGAACAAAACTCTCTTAAAATTTTTATGTAAACATATTAAAAAAGAAGCCGCATCTCGATAAAAACTGGCTTATCGACAAAATACTAGGAGGCAAAAAAGTTTTAAAAACGTTGTGTTTAACTAATGGTGCCACAATAATGAATTAATTGGAACGTACACCAAAGTTTGGAGGGGTTTATGGGAACAAAACCCCCATAAAATATTTTTATGGGGTGGAAAAATTTTACTATAATTTTGTTTTAAGATGTTCCTGCCATAATAATGATACATGTCCATTTTCAACAAAAAATCTCTAATAGTTTTCGATATATTGAAAAAAAGCGATTTTCATTTTGTAACTTCAAAGGGCTGTAACTTTTTTTTGTGAGCACATTTGTACTAAGATAAGTTAGGTTCAATTGAACTATTTTTGACCCCAGAATGTGTGGTATAATTTATGACCAATCTTATCGGGACACCCTGTATATTTTTTACTTTATGTAGTGATTTTAAAATACGCTTTGAAAAAAAGCAAAGTTAAGCCTAAATTTAATATTGAAATATCCTCAATGTTTTTTAAGAGACGATGAAAGTTGAAAAGAAGTCAACACGCTTGAAGCTAGAAAAGTTGCTGCTCTAATAAGAAGTAATTGTAAAAATGAATATCTTCGAATTATTAAAAACAAATGGCCCTTTTCAGGGCTATAATTTATATCTACCCATGTCAGAAAGTTCATTTTCCCGTTCAAAAGCAATTTTTGCGAAAATCAATCGGATAGATTTCTTTGTATAATAATCGAATAAAAGTATTATCTTCTCTAAAAAGAAAACACTTACCTTTTTTGTTGATTGCTGAACTGGAACTGGAGATTAGGAAGATCTCTACTTCGGCTGTTTCATGGGAGCAAATCCCTTTTACGAACCGTAAAGCAATAAATTAAAGCTAGTTTGGGGAGTCAATGGAGTTTTTGCTTACGGAAAAAATCAAACAAGTTTTTGTAATTTCATTAGGTAAGAAATGATTAATAAACAACATATCAAAAAGTTCTACTCCAAAAGTGGGTGCTTCACTTTTTATTAAACAAATGAACTGCGAAATTAGTTGTTTTTTAAATACCTACAAAAAATTAAACTTTAGAAAAAACTGACTTGACCATTGAAAGTCAGAAAATTTTACACAAAAAACCCTGTATAAAGATTTTTCTTAAATTAAATCTAGAGCTTCTATATTTTTTTATTTATAACAGTCAAATCACCCCTCTCACAAACATTGGCGCACTGTACAGTAGGGTTCGACACAGCACGCGTGTGAGTTAATTTGTTGTAATTTTTTAACTAATTGATCAAATTAAATTTTACAAATTGGAACTGAAAGTTGAACATTCAAGTTATCTTATAGTTGCAATAAAGAGAAAAAAAAATAGATACACAAAAACAGTGTGGGCGGAAAATGAGACTTACATGAATTTTATTTAAAGATTATTTAAAAATGTGTAACTGATACAATTTTACCTATAAAACTCTTAAAATTGCAGAACTACTTCTCAAACATCTTACTAAACGATTTTCGATTAAGAAAATATCAAAAATTTAATTCAAATGATACGACGCTTAAAAAATTTAATTTTTGAAAACTTCGTAGTTTCACAGAATATCTACCCCTTTAAGAGGATATTACTCCAATTTTATAGGTGTTTTTTAAAGCTTAAGATGTAGTCTCTAAAATGCAATAAATTATTTTACTTTAAAAATGAAATAAACAACTTCTTTTTGAGAAAATTAAGAAAGATAAAAAATGTAATACAAACACCGAAAATTATCAGTTAAAAAAATGTACTTGACATACCTTGTATAAAATTGAAAAAATTGATATCTGATGGTTGCATCTTAGATTTTAGACCCGGCAGAGCATTTCATAAAGAATTACTTTATTTCTTAAAATTGATAATAAAGTAGTTATGATAATTGTAATAAAATGATGTTGGGTATCCGTGATTTAAGAAAAATTTGCAGACTTTTTTTTTCAATTAGAAGGATGTACTTGCATATTAAAACATAGGTTTTAATTCCAAACAATTTTTCATAATAACAATTTTTGATATTCTGAAATATAAACGTACTTTATAGACCGGTCTGGTTAGACTCAAAAATAGGAGTGAGGCTACAATAATTACTATCAAGCTGAAAATTGGCAAAATTGTTCAAAATACCATCATTAATGAAATTTAAAAAGTCCTCATAAATCCGACCCCTGCTAAAAATTTTACGCGGGGTCAAAAGTCACCAAATATGGTTTTTAGCGATTTTCAGAGAAACGGTAAGTTTTATCATAAAATTAGTTGTAACAAAAAATGTAGATTAGATAATTATCTATAAAAAATAATTTAATAGTTTTTTTCCTTAGAGCCACTGTTTTTGAGATACAACGATTCAAAGAGTTGCAAGACTTCTAATCGTCATAATACAGGGTGTTTCATTAATAATTGTCCGTATAGTAACTGGAGAAACCTTAGCACAAAATACGAAGATTTAACCGAAAACACTTAAATAAAATGTGGTTCCTTACTGAGTTACCTGTGGATTTATCTAAAAATTTAAGAACTATTTTTGCTCAGCATTTTAAAACTATTTCACGTATCCTTTACATACTTGGCAGAAAGTGCTACTACTATACACCCTACTAAATTATGATAAACAAACGTTTCTATCTACTACCAGAGGCGTACGGCGGGGGATAGTAAATGGTTGACCCTTCTCAAATTCTACGCCACTGGAGGAATTGCTATTTTAGTCCCATTTTTAAATTCTCCAATACTTTCTACGTAAATAACATACTCCTCATTGGTAACGATAAAGTCATTAGTTTTCGAGATATTTGAAGTTAAATATGAATCGGCACAGTTATTTTGATTAATTTATGGTATGATTCATATGACTAAAATTAAAAAAATTTTGTACCCAGTACTTTAAAACTATTTGGCGTATCCTTATCATACTTGGCAGAAAGTGTAGGTACTGTACATCCTACTAAATTAAGATAAATAAACCTTTCTAGCTACTACCAGAGGTGTACGACAGGGGATAGTGGCTGGTTGACCATTCCCAAATTCTAAGCCACTGACGAAATTGCTATTTTAATGTAATTTTTTGATTTTTCAATACTGTTTATGTAAATAATATCATCTTCATTCGTAACGATAAAATGATTAGTTTTCGAGATATTTGAAATTAAAAATGAAGCGACACAATACATTAATCACAACAACCGTGTCGTTTCATTTTTAACTTCAAAGATATCGAAAACTAATGACTTTATCGTTATGAATGAAGAGTATATTATTTTCATAGAAAGTATTGGAGAATCTAAAAATTGAACTAAAATAGCAATTCCGCCAGTGGCGTAGATTTTGAAAAGGGTCAACCAGTCACTTTCCCCCGTAGTACGCCTCTGGTAGTAGACAGAAACGTATGTTTAACATAATTTAGTAGTTTGTACAGTACCTATACTTCCTGCCAAGTATGAAAAGGATATGTTGAATAGTTTTAAAATGCTGAGCAAAAATAGTTTTTAAATTTTTAGATAAAACACCCTGTAACTCAGTAAGGAACCACATTTTATTTACGTGTTTTAGGTTAAATCTTCATATTTTGTGCTAAGGTTTCTCCAGTTGCTATATGGACAATTATTAATGAAACACCCTGTATATGTATTAGTACACCAGGTATATACATCACTGAAGCTGTAATACAAGTAAACATAATATTCTATCGGTCAACTTAACTTATATTACACGTAATAATATAAGATTATAAATATGATAATGTTTCTACTATACAGCTTGCGGTCTACCGAGGGATGCAATGTATAAGCTGTATTATATTACAGTGCCAACAAAAAAATCTTTACAAAGTGAATGTAACGCGAAAATAATAAGAATTATTTGAATTTTACGGCTTAATCCCAACAAAAATAGTAAATTGATATGACAAAGTATTAACTTATAATAATTCTTTTTATTTATGCGCCTTAATTCAATTCGTAAAGATGGGTTTTGTCGGAATAAACTCGTTCGTCGGCTAATCTAATCACCCTACCTATTCTTTTCTCAGAAGGGTTTGAACATAATAATGAAAGACAACTTTCTAGGCAAAATGTTTAATCATGTCAATCTATGACAGTATCTACAACTCAACAGAAATTTCTTGCAAACAAATCTCGGTTCATTTCACTGCTGAAAGATAAGTTTATTGCTGAAAATATATCGGTAAAACAAGCTAATAATGATGCTGAGGTAATGATAATTGAAACAGCCATAGAGCAATTCAATTTAACAAATACAACTATTGTTGTAGGTGAAGATGTAGACTTGCTCGTATTACTCAATGGTAGAACTCCAATCGAAAAAACTATCTTTTTTTTTTAAACATGGGAAAGCTCAACACCAATCGGAAATATATTCATCGAAAAGTTTATCTACTTTTGCAAAATGTCAAAATCATATACTATTTTTACACGCAATAAACTGGCTGTGATACGACATCTGAATTTTTCAGGAGGGGTAAAACGACTGTTTTTAAAATGTTTGAAAAACAAGATTTACTTAAATGTGCTGAAGTTTTTAAAAAAACCAATTCAACTCCACAAGAAGTTATTTCCAACGGAATTAGCTTTCTTCTCTCTATGTATGGAGCGCCTAAGAAAACTACGTGCTTAGATAAATTTCGATATGCATGTTTTTTTAAAAGTACTCGAAACAAAAAACAAGTGCAGTTATCTTGTCTTCCTCCAACCTCAGCGGCTGCTCATCAACATCTTTTTCGGGTATATTACCAAGTTCAAGTGTGGCTTGGTTATCAGCTAGATCCAAAAAACTGGGGATGGAAATTAGTCGACAGTTCATTAGTTAGAACCAATTCAAACTTTACTCCCACCTGCGTCGGAAAAACTCCTAAACACAATTTTTTGCAACTGTAAAAAGGGATGTAGCGCTAAATGTGGTTGCAAAAAAGTTGGGACTGTTTTGTTCGGTAGCATGCACTAATTGTCAAAACCGGTCGTTCTCCAATGTTGAATCACCAACAATTGAGGATTCATTTGATTCTTTCTATCGAGGACCCATGCGATGTGTCATTATTGGAACGATTTACTTGCACCCAGGATGAACAAGAAGACGAAGAACAAGAAGAAGAAGAAGAAGAACTAGAAGAAGAAGAAGAACAAGGGAAGCAGAAGTATTAGAAAATTATGAACCAGTTTGATAAATTTCCCTTTTTTTTTAATTTATACCGCTTTATATAACTTTTATCATTTTTAACCCTTGCCAATATAAATTTTAAATTAAACAGAATCATAACAGATCCGTGGAATAGGCCTACTGGGGAAACCACGTTAAAAAAACGCGCTAAGTACACTACCTACCTCAAAGGTGGTGTGGAAACGTGTGCGCATATTATGACGATTACCACTTTTTGAATCACTATATCTCAAAAACGGTGGCTCTCAGGAAAAAAAGTATAAGACATTTTTATAGACTATTTCACTAGACTGTTTTTAACTGATAAAACTTCATAGCAACGGATAATTTCCTACTGACAAAACTCCTTAGCGACGTGATTTATCAGCGACAAAATTATGACAGATCCGTCACGAAAGTGTCTGGTCATAACAAATAAATAAAGATTATATTTCGTTGATATGGTGCATTAATAATTGTCTCGTGAAATAGTCTTGTCGAATATCATTCGAGAGAAAATTATTTACCGGCAATATTTTCTCTCTTGTGATATTATATACGATAATTCTATAGATAACCTAATCTACATTTTTTGTTAGAACTAATTTTACAATAAACCGTTTCGCTGAAAATTGCTAAAAACCATATTTGGTGCCCTTCGACCCCGCGTAAAATTTTTAGCACGGGTCGGATTTATGAGGACTTTTTAGATTTCATTTATGATAGTATTTTGAACAATCCTGCCAATTTGCTTGATGGTAATTTTTGTAGCCTCGGATGCGTAAGTTGGCCGGAGTATTACTTTTGAACGAAATTCATATTTTTGACATACCTCGTATAAAATTGATAAAATTTGATATCTGATGGTTGAGTCTTAGATATTAGACCATGTAGAGCATTTTATTAATATATAACTTTTTTTCGTAAAATTGATAATAAAAAAGTTTCCCATATGGTTCCTAGTTACGCAGATATAATACTGTATAAGAGCTCATTTTTTTTTTATTTTCAAATTGTATCCAATGTCAGATTCGGATTCAGCATAATCAAAAAAATAATAGAAACATTTTTGATCAAAGTAAAATGAATTCAACGATTTTTTAAAATAATTTATACACAACAATTGTTATTGTTTAAACAATTAATAAACAATTAGCGGCTAAATTCTGTGAGTAGAACTTTTTACTTTAACATAAACTAGCAAATAAAGTTTTATAAAAATATAAGCTTATTTGAATTTTTCCGAAACAATGCAAGTTTTCGTTCTATATTGACTCCCCTAATTTTAAATAAAAATTTTTGAACTTTTACTCAGACAAACAGAAATTTGTTTTAAATTGGTGAGAAATTAAAAGCATAAAAGCATAAAAAGTTAACAATATGAAAGGTTTGAAATTGTTAAAATATTATATAAAACAAGGTCATATTATGTTGAAAATCAATATTGAAAATAAAATGTTAAAGATCATATACATATTTGTAAGAATAATAAATATAAAATAAGACAAAGAAAAATAAAGATAAAATATTTACGTAAGTAAATATTCAATACTTATCCAAACAATACTCTAAAAATATTAAAACACTATAATACTATATTTAATAGGGAATTACCCACAATTTTTAAAATACGCTTATTTTGACATTTCGATTTTCCATTTCAGAAATCATTATCAAAATAAAAATTGATCACCATCAGAACACCTTTTATATTTTCCTGCTTCTCTCTCATTTTTTCATTTTATTCTGCTTTGTTTTAAGAGAATATTACATTTATTTATTTTTTTATTTCCCTAATCTGTTTTTTTACAAAATATTTATAGTTTCCAACAAATTATTGCAGAAAACTTTACCTTAAACTTATTACAAAGTAATTTATATTTGAGTGGTTTCGCTAAGTTTTGAGAAGTAAATATACTGAACAGCAGGTATAATAAATAATTAAACGTACAATAGGTCTAAACATTTAGTACTTTCTACCTGTGTTGGAAACTTGGCTCCACCACCTTGACTGGCACCACTCAACTACACATGACTTTGTAATAAGCTTAAGATACGGTTTGCTGTAATTATTTGATGGCATCTATACTATAAATGATTTGATCAAGATCAAAATTTGACATCGTATCTAAAAATAAACCTTAATAATTAAAAGGTCAGTTCCTTTGTTTTGTAGTGTATCACTTTCGAGTGTATGCTTTTTCTCATGAGGATCTTTCAGTGCGTTACAGTTTTTCGATTTCTTTTTAACGCATTAAATTGTATGTGACAGAAAAAACGCACGTCGGTGATTACATTTCGTCGGTGACATTTATAGCATTTATTCTAGTTGTCAATAGATGGCGCTATAATCGAAAATCAAATAATTTGCGAATTATATAATATATCTACCAATATAATCTGAACAATTTAAAAGACTGTACAAATCAAATAAAATACCATTTTATAAATGCAATAAACACAATTGGTTTGTTTTTATGCCAAATTGCAAATAAAATTTGACAACTGACAGATTTAACTAAAATGTCATGTCACTAAAATGTATATTATCACAGACTTACCTTTTTTTCTATCATTTATGACGCACTGAAAAATGCTCATGAAATGAAGCATAGTTGAGTGTAGGCTACACTGACTAGTGTTAAACGAAAATCGTGGATTTGCCACTAAGCAAGAGAACACTTGAAGAAACCCAATTTGGATTCCGTAGAGGAGTAGGTATTCACGAAGCTTTCTTTGCATTCAAGTACTAATCTAGAGATGCTTGGATGTGAACCAAGATACGACGTCTGTTTCATATATTACAAGGCTTTCGATAAAGTCCGCCACAAAGAGCTAATGGACGTCCTCAAAGCAAAACAATTACAATGACCTTCGAATTATAACAAATCTGTATTATAAACAGCAGGCGCACATACGCATTAAAGAACACACATCTACACTTTTGAACTTTGAACTTCTACACTTTTTCAGAACTGGTGCTACACGAGAAAATAAAGGAACAGACCTGAAATGTTAGAGTAACAAGACCCCTTGTTAAAGTAAAAAAATACAAAATACATTAATGGAACTGTAATCTTTCTTTGATTATCAATAAATGTAAAGCCGGAGATACACATGCCTGTTACTAGCACACTGGCGTTCCAGTATTGCTGGCTAATCGCAAAGAATTTGATTTTTCTTGCTAGTAGCATGCAGCATGCTGTACATGTGTGAACACGCGCTACCGTTACGGGCATGCGGCATGCCAGTAGCTAGCAGATAATTGTCAGATTTGTTATTTTGGAGATAAAAATTAACTGTTTTTATTTTAAACTTTTTTTAAAAAATGTTTCGTGGGGGTGATGAAAATATCAAATTCATTTCTATTTATAGCTATGTAATTAGAGGGTATTTGGAATTCACCTAACAGGCTATTGATTATGTACTATAGACAAGAACTACAACGTTAACGGGGTTTTATTATTTCATATGGTCAATGAATCTCTATATATGAAAAAACCACGGAGTGCTACCATTTAAAGGGGTGCGTTTTTGAGAAATGGGTGAATTAGTCCACTGGGCACAGGTTACATTAGGGTGAGTTCTATGCACTTTGGGTACAAACACGTCTACATAAAAATTGTTTCTGGTTAAATTTTTTATCTAAATATAACTTTTTAAAGTCAAAGATACTTTTTTTTACAAAAATATATTCAAAAGAAAAAGCACAAAGAAACTCAAAAGAAAAACATTTTGTTTTTTGTGCCATAACTTTTGTCCACGGGGATATAGGTATAGACATTGCTTCACAGAAAAAAACTTACATATTTTCTCTTTAAAATGATGTTTGGTAGAGGTCATTAGGATGTACAGTTTTTAAAATATGATTTTTCAAAGTTCGCCGCTCACAGCAATTTTGTCAATTTTCCTTGTTATTTGGCAAATATTGTTCTGTAACTTTTTTCTACGTAACTTTAGGCATATGCAATGGTACATGTAAGAGGAATAGAAATCAATTACCTTTAAAATGTTCTACTGTATAATGTTGTACGACTTCTTTTAAAGAGGTTATCTTTTTCAAGACTTTATACTTTTAACGAGTTTTTATATTTTTTACGATTATTTTTTAATTTCCCATTATAACTTTTTTTCTACATTTAGGTATATATATTATATAATAAAAAAGAAAGCTTATTCTGTTTACTTTAAAATGGTGTATTATAAAAAATTCTACGATTATTTTTGAATAAGACATGCTTTTTCAAAATGTAATAAGTAATTGCAACGATTTTTGATTTTAGGGATTATTTTTTCAATTTCTCATAACTTTTTTATTTGATTGTGTGTTATGATTGAATCTTATTTTTGATTGGTAATACTTTGGATCCACTTGACTCGGCCGGGCAAACTTCAAAATATGGATTAATTCCAATATTTACTGTCAAAGCTCCTGCACCACAAGCTTTGCTTATCCTTAAAGAATGTACAAAAAACTGCGGTTGTAGGAAGATAGGAATTAGTCGTTCAATATTCTGCAAAGGGTGCATGTGCGTGGGTACTAATTGTGGAAGCTGTAAGGGTTTGTTCACTACGAGGCGCCAAGCTTTACACCTATCAATGTATCGTACCCATGTATCCAATACCAGGTATACTGTCGGCAAACGTACAACAAACACTGAGTAAATACGAAGGGGGACGACAACAATTAAACAGATACAAGGAAAGGATACAATCCACTGCTCTCCGTAGTGAAACGACCCTTAGATAACTGAGGTGTCAGAGGAAGATATTGAAGCTAATGCTAACGAAGAGATGGACTTTGATTTTGAAAATTTTTTAAATGTCAAAGTTTAAATAATTTTAACTAAAGTGATGTTTTCTAAGACTAATGTTTATGTAATTTTTGTAGAAGAAATAATTTTAAATAATACAGGTAAAAAAATATCAAAGAATCACTCGGTTTCCATTATTTAAATATAGATGATACACCATTTTAAATAACAGAAAGTACCTCTATATTGAGTAATATATAGTATGTATATTCCTGTACAAGAAAAAAAAAGTTATAATGAAAAATTTAAAAAATAATCCTAAAATCAAAAATCGTTGCAAGTACTTATTACATTTTGAAAAAATATCTTATTCAAAAATAATCCTAGAATTTTTTGTAATACATTTTAAAGTAAACAAAATAAGCTTTTTTATTATATAATAACATATTATATACCTAATGTAGAAGAAAAAAAGTTATAATGAGAAATTTCAAAAATAATCGTAAAAAATGTAAAAAATAATATTTTTTATATTGGGTATTATATAATATATAATATATTATATTATACAGGGTGTAACGAAAATACAGATCATAAATTAAATTCCATATTCTGAGACCAAAAATAGTTCGAATGAATCTAACTTACCTTAGTACAAATATGCACATAAAAAAATTACAGCCCTTTGAAGTTACAAAAGGAAAATCGATTTTTTCGAATATATCGAAAACTATTAGAGATTTTATTGAAAATGGAGATGTGGCATTCTTATGGTAGGAACATCTTAAAATAGAATTATAGGAAAATTTGTGCACCTCATAAAAATTTTATGGGTGTTTTGTTCCCTTAAACCCCCCCCCCCCAAACTTTTGTGTACGTTCCAATTAAATTATTATTGTGATACCATTAGTAAAATTCAATATTTCTAAAACTTTTTTGCCTCCTAGTATTTTTTCGATAAGGCAGTTTTTATCGAGTTGCAGCTTCTTTTTTAATATGTTTACATAAAAATTTTATGGGGGTTTTGTTCCTTTAAACCCCTCAAATGATTGTGTATGTTCAAATTAAACTATTACTGCGGTACCATTAGTTAAACACAGTGTTTTTAAAACTTTTTTGCCTCTTTGTATTTTTTCGATAAGGCGCGTTTTATCGAGATGTGGTTTATTTTTTAATATGTTTCAAAATATACCTAAAAATGTAAATCATAAATAAATTTTCATATTATTACCAAGTCTCCATAATCGTACTTAGCCATATACAAATATGTGGTGGATTTGACAAATATTCAAAATATCTCGATAAAAAGTGACCTTTCGAAAAAGTACTAAGAGGCAAAAAAGTCTTTAAAATATTATGTTTAACTAATGGTACTACAATAATAATTAAATTGGAACGTACACAAAAGTTTGGGGGGTTTAAAGGAACAAAACCCCCATAAAATTTTTATGGGGTGTCCAAATTTCAATATAATTTTATCTTAATATAACTAACACCATAAGAATGGCACATGTCTATTTTCAATAAAAGATTAAAATGACCTGTATTTTTGTTACACCCTGTATATACTATATATAATATATAATATATTATATAATAATATTATTTTATTTTTATATTATATTATAAAAAATCGTTAAAAGAATAGAACCTTGAAAAACCATAATCTCTTTAAAAAAAGTCGTACAACGTTATACAGTAGACCATTTTAAAGGTAATTGATTTATATTCCTATTACGTGTACCATTGCATATATCTAAAGTTACGTAGAAAAAAGTTAAAGAACAATATTTGCGAAATAACAAGGAAAATTGCCCAAAATTGCTGTGAGTGGCGAAATTTGAAAAATCATATTTCGAAAACTATAAATCCTAATTACCTCTACTAAACAACATTTTAAAGAAGAAATATGTAGGTTTTTTTTCTGTAAAGCAATGTCTATACCTACATCCTCGTGGACAAAAGTTATGGGACAAACAATAAAATTTCTTTCTTTTGGGTTTCTTAGTGCTTTTTCTTTTTATAATATTTTTGTAAAAAAAGTATCATTGACTTTAAAAAGTGATATTTAGATAGGAAATTTAACCAGGAACAATTTTTATGTAGATATGTTTGTACCAAAATTTGCACCCTAATGTAACCTGTGCCCAGGGACTAATTCACCCATTTCTCAAAAAAGCACCCCTTTAAATGGTAGCACTCCGCGGTTTTATCATACATAGATGTCCTTTGACCATATGAAATAATAAAACCCCGTTAACGTTGTAGTCCCTTTTAGCTATGTTATTTTGAATATAATCAATAGCCTATAAACCACCTCTATATAAAAATAAAATAGCCCGTGAAAATGCTTACACCAAAATTCATGAGGAAATGGGTACGATTCGTTATTAAATTTCTAACAATAATTATCCATGGCCATAAGCAATATTTGCTTGTTTAATTCATTCCGAATACCTTCTATGGAGCGCCTTTTTTGTTAGAAACTCAATAATTACAAAACAAATACAAGTTGCAAATAAAAACTACTCGATTTTTTACTAGCACTGGCATGTGTAAAAATCTACGCTGCTTTTTCGCCTTGCCAGTAAAGACATGCCAGCTACTGGCATGCTGATTACTCGCAAATGTGTTTTGTGCATTCCAGTCACTGGCTTATGCCAGCAACAACTGGCATGCTAGCTACTTTCCTAATTTGCAGGCATGTGTGTAGCCGGCTTAATTCACAAAAAAAATGCACAATAATCTTCATAGTGCAGACTTACGAAACAATAATTCATCACATAAAGAATTCCACACAAAGAAAGATTCGATTCCAAAAAAAGAAAAGTTTTTGAAAAAATTCGAGAGTTCAGACAATTTTTGAACTTACGAGGGCGTGTCAATAAATCCGTGACTTGAATTTCTCGCCTCTTAATCCTTAAACCACCAAGGGTGGGTAAAAAATGTCCACCTAATGCGTATTCCATTGTAACATATTTATTACGTGTTCCAAATTTTTTTTAAAAATATTTGTTATTAAAAACACAACCCTTTATCAAATGTTAAGTTAGTTCTACCTTAGTCAAATATGTGTGGGCACAAAATGTCCACCATCGGTGAAACTTATTACTAAAGTTTTCTATATAATTTCTCGTTATCAGGAATATAATACACATAATTACCGAGGTAAAAATACATCATCGACATAATTATCCGCCGCACTGAGGAGGATGAAAGGGAGAATGGGGGAAAATCGACAAATCCGAATTACTGGCTTTTAGTGATACATATTTTAATTTTGATGTACATCGTAATTTTGTTGTGAGGTTTGTACATCGTTTATGTCAATATTTTGGAAGATGCTGTGTTTACTAAGCACAAGATTCTCAAGTTTAATTCATTTCACACATTTGTAACAACTCTCATTAAATACACTTACCGGCACAAAAAACCGCCACCCCAAAAAATTGGTCATTTTTAATGTTTTGTATTTCCTAAACCTGATGTCCGATTTAAGTAATTCTTTTAATATGTTATAGCCTTATTCTTTAACAATATCGCTGTAATAATATTGTTGCTAGACAGGTACATTGTCATTGTATACAAGGTGTACGAATCAAACTGTGTTTTTTCTTTCAAATTTTGGAACACCCTGTGGAATGATCTAGCTTTTATAAAATACTGAAATTAAAACCCAACTTTAGCCTCAGGTTTTCTTAACATTATGATTTTTGTTTCTTTCGCTTATGTTGGATAATAAAAAAGTTAGGCACTTTAACAACTACCCCTGTTTTTCATCAATACAGGGTGTTTTTAAATAAGTACGGCAAACTTTAAGAGATAATTCTGCATGATAAAATAATGACAGTTTGCTTTATAAACGTATGCCCGTAAATGCTTCGTTTCCGAGATAGGGGGTGTTGAAATTTTTCTTACAAACTGACGATTTATTTATTGCTCTAAAACGGTTTGTGATATGCAAATGGAATTTGGTAGATTTTAAGAGGTAGTTATTGCGCATTTTTTGGCACACAATTAAAAATTTAATATTCACCATTGGCGTGCATACGGGTATAAACATTTTAGATATATCCCGTATGCACGTCAATGATGAATATAAAATTCTTCGTTGTATGCCAAAAAGTGCGCAATAACTACCTCTTAAAATCTACCAAATTTCATTTGCATATCACACACCGTTTTAGAGCAATAAATAAATCGTCAGTTTGTAAGAACAATTTCAACACCCCCTATCTCAAGAACAAAGCATTTGCGGGCATACGTTTATAAAGCAAACTGTCATTATTTTATCATGCAGAATTACCCCTTAAAGTTTGCCGTACTTATTTAAAAACACCCTATATTGACGAAAAACAGGGGTAGTTGTTAAAGTGCCTAACTTTTTTATTACCCAACATAAGCGAATGAATCAAAAAACAGAATATTAAGAAAACCTGAAGCTATAGTTGGGTTTTAAATTCAGTATTTTATAAAAGATAGAACAATCTACAGGTTGTTCCAAAGTTTGAGAAAAAAACACAGTTTAATTCGTACACCCTGTATACAATGACAATGTACCTGTCTAGCAACAATATTATTACAGCGATATTGTTAAAGAATAAGGCTATAACACATTAAAAAAATTACTTCAATCGGACATCAGGTTTTCGAAATACAAGACATTAAAAATTACCCATTTTTTGGGGTGGCGGTTTTTTGTGCCGGTGTGTGTATATTAGCTATTTTCGAGGTGGACATTTTTTACCCACTCTTGGGCATACATGGAACCTACAAACGGTTGGGCGTTAAGGGTTAATTGAAATGGCAACACTGCTCCTGTCAACAGCCAACTGTCACTTGACTCGGGTCGGAATTTGAACAAGCTGCGTGATTTAGTTTGTGTTTGGCAGTTTGAAAATGAAAAAAAAGTGAATTTCGTGTGCTCATTAAGTATTACCATTATCTATCATTAGAATATACATCATAAACTAGACATAGACATTGATGATACGTAATTTGGGTTTCGCAAAGGCCTGGGATGAAGCTCTTTTTTCACTTAACATACTTATACAAAGGTGTCTGGACGTCAATCAGGATATATATGCGTGGTTTATTGACTATAATAAAGCATTCGACAAAGTGCCACATGAACAATTGAATGTCCTGGAATCAAAGAAGATAGACTACCGACTATGACCTCAGGATTATATCGAATTTATACTGTAAGCAACGAGCAAAAGTACGTGTTAACGATCAGCTATCAGAGGTAATTGAAATCAGACGTGGGATGAGACAGGGATGCGTGTTGTCGCCAATTCTTTTTAATGTCTACTCGGAAGAGATCTTGAAAAAAGCTCTTGAGGGTGAAACAGTTGGAATAAAGGTAAATGGAGTTCCCATTAACAACATTAGATATGCCGATGACACTGTCATCTTAGCTGAAAGTATTGGGTATCTTCAGAGGCTGGTGACCAAAAGTTTATGAAAATATCGAAAACTCAAAGAAATAACGAGAATCTCTTCGTAAACGGATCCAATATAGAACGAGTCGACCAATATGCATACCTTAGAACAATGATCAACTCTACAGGAAATTCCTTTCAGTAAATCAAAATCAGAATAGAGAAGAAGCAAATTTTAACAAAATGAGGAAAGTGCTCTGCACAAGAGATTTGAAGTTAGAGCTAAGAGTTAGGTTGGCTAGGTGCTACGTTTTCTCGACTTTTGTTTTATGGGATGGAAGCTTGCGACATTGAATGCTGCATCAATGAAAAAACCAGAATCATTCGAGCTGTGGGTGTACAGAAGGATCATGAAAATATCGTGGACAGAACAGGTCAGCAACAAAGAGTTTCTGAGAAAGATGAATAAAGAAATTGAAATCTTAAATACCATCGAAACAAGAACATAAATTATACAGGGAAAGATTCAAGGAAAAAGAAGCATAGGAAGACGCAGAATATCGTGGCTGCGCAACCTGAGAGAATGGCACGGGTGTACAGGGTTATTCACTATATTTTGACCCCCCTGCAAACTGCTTTATTTACAGAACTAGAAACAAATGTAAAATACAAAAGTTATTTGATTTTTAAATTATTTGTTCACATATATATCGTACTAGTGACGTTATCTATCTGGGCGTGATGACGTAATGGACTATTTTTTTAAATCAGAATAGGGGTCGTGTTCTAGCTCGTTTGAAAGGTTATTCAATTCCCTATTCAGTAATATAAACATTAACATGATTATTTATACAGAGTGTTAAAAAATAATTTAATTAAATTAATTGACACAAAAAGAAGAATTTATGCAATTTATTTCAGTCAAAATACATTCTACTGCTGTCAGAAAACAGAAATAAATGTTTATTGAACAAATAAACATTAATTTTCACTTAAATTCAATGTTCAAGCTGCCACCCCTCTGCCTCTTGGAAGTTTGAACATTGAATTTAAGCAAAAAGCAATGTTTATTAGTGCACTAAACTTTTATTTCTGTTTTCTAACAGCAGTAAAAGATATTTTGAATTAAATAAATTAGATACATTCTTCTTTTTGTGTCAATTAATTTAATAAAAAAAATTTTTTTTGGACACCCTGTATAAATATGTTAGTGTTGATATTACTGAATAGAGAATTGAATAACCTTTCAAATGAGGTAGCACAAGACCCCTATTCTCATTTACAAAAATAGTCGATTAAGTCATCACACCCAGATGGATGACGTCACTAGTATGATATCTGTCAAAAATCATCATTTAAAACTCGAAAACTTTTGTATTTTACATTTTTTGTAATTCTGTAAATATATAAAGCAGTTTACAGGGGGGTCAAAATATAGTGAATAACCCTGTACATCAAATGAACTTTTCAGAGCAGCCGTCTCTAAAATCCGAATAGCTATGATGATTGCCGACCTCCGTTGCGGAGATGGCACTTAAACAAGAAGATTATCCATCATTAAGCATTACCTACTTGATGTTCGCAACTGTGTTATCCACATTTTTGCGGAAAAAACCATCGCTCAAACCAAGGCTAAGCTTGATAAATACCGGGTTTCCACTTATATTTTCCCACATTTTAACTGCCTATAACTTCTAAACGGCTCAAGATAGAAATATGCGGTTTTCGCTGAAATGTTTTATTTTAATAAAAGTTTTGTCTGAATGGATTGAATTTTTTATATCACTTTCAAATACGAAAAAAATGGCGGATTTTTGAAGAAAACATTGTTGACTTTTTTTAATGGAACACCAGTACATTTTTTTGTAAATTGAAAGAAATTTCATTCACCTATCCAGCGATATAAAGTTTTTCAAAATCGGTTGTCATATCACTGAGTAATTAATTTTTAAAATGAGAGGTGCAACGTGGATATCACATACCTAAATAACATAACTAAGCAAATTGATATTATGTTATGTGATTTCCACATTGCATCCCTCATTTTAAAAATTAATTGCTCACTCATTTGACAACCGATTTTAAAAAAAATTTATATCGCTGGATAGATAAATGACCGTTTTTTCAAGTTTTTAGGTAAACGGCCATTTTTTATATCGCTCTTAAATAAAAAATAGCGAATTTTTGAAAAAATAAAACGTTGTTGACTTTTTTTATTAAACACTCAGTATATTTTTTTGTAACTTGAAAAAACGGTCATTTACCTATCCAGCGATATATATTTTTTAAATGGGTTGTCAAATGAGTGAGCAATTAATTTTTAAAATGAGAGATGCACTGTGGAAATCACATAACATAATATCAATTTGCTTAGTTATGTTATTTAGGTATTACGCCAGTCAATGGGAGCAATATTACCTCCGAATTCTATCCTACTGCATGGGTTTTAATGAAATTTTGGGCCTAGCCTCTACTTATCTCCTAATTCAAAGTCTACCCTATGCCGATGTGTGCTTTTATCTTGGGGGTGGTTTCCAACCCTTCTAAGGGGTGGAAAATTTTTTTCTTAAAATTACCACGAAATACGCTAGATAACCTAATTCTTACGAAAAACTGTTCTAATTTTTTTTTAAAAAAACTCAATACTTTTTGAGTTATTCGTGGTTGAAAATTGGCCATTTTCATTGAAACATAATACCTTTTCGAACGGTTTTTTGCGAATACCTTAAAAACTATGCATCTAACTAAAAAAACTATATGAAACATTTTTGTAGGTTATAATAAACAAAGAGATACTTGCCTTCATAAATCTTCTAGTTATAATACAAAAAGAGATATGGTAGGTGAAAATAGTTTGTTTTTTGGTACATTCTCAAAATAGTTTATTCAACTTGACATAACAGAAAAACGGTCGATTTTAGGTGTACAATGCTACTAATACCTTTTGTAGAGCTTGAAAAGACCTTTAAAATGAGCTATATTAAAGGTCCATTACATTATAACTAAGCGAGATATGCTGCAAAATTGATAACTAATGTATTTTAAGAAAAAATGAGAAGTAATTTTAACCCCCATCCACCAAAATGTAAATGCATCGTTTTCCTTCTATAATACCTTTTATTATAGTGTTATTTCTTATTTCTATGTTCAAAAAGGTGGACGGGTTTAAAATGAATGGTTTTTGAAAAAAAAAAAGATCAAATTATAGAGCGCATTTTTAAATTTTCTTAAAAATCTTCCTTTTTGTCCTTGTAACTTGAAAATGATAAGAGATACAGTAATGAAAATTAAAAAAGGAAATTTTTATCTGAAAAAACCCTACATTTTGTGCGGTATCTTTTTTTCGTATCTCTTATCATTTTCGAGTTACTTGGAGAAAAAGGAACGATTTTAAAAAAAAATTTAAAAATGCGCTCTATAGTTCATCTTATTTTGTTCAAAAACCATTCATTTAAAACCAGTCCAACTTTTTGAACATAGAAATAATGCTATAATAAAAAGAATTGTAGAAGGAAAACGATTTATTTAAATTCTGATGGATTAGGGATCATTTCTTCTTAAAATACATTAAGCATAAACTTTTTTGCAGAATATCTCGCTTAGTTTGAATGTAATCGAAATTTAGTATTGCTCATTTTAAAGGCTTTTTCAAGCACTACAAAAGTTATTAGTATCATTATACACCTAAAATTGACCATTTCTCTGTTATTTCAAGTTGAATTCACCGATTTGAGCATGCAGCAAAAAAAAAAATTCTTCTTACCTACCATATCCCTCTTTGTATTTTAACTAGAAGATTTATGAAGGAACGAATCTCTTTGTTTTTTATAACTTAAAGAAATATTTAATATAGTTTTTTTGTTAGATGCATAGTTTCTAAGGTATTCGCAAAAATCCGTCCGAAAAAAGTGTTATTTTTCAATGAAGATGGCCAATTTTCAACCACGAATAACTAAAGTACATATTGAGTTTTCAAAAAATAATTATAGAACAGTTTTTGCTTAAAATTAGGTTCTCTAGCCTCTTCCGTGGCTATTTTAACGAAAACATTTTTCACCCCCGAGAAGGGGTGGGAACCACCCCAAGATAAAAGAGCACACCGGCATAGGGTAGACTTTGTTTCTTGAACTATTCCCTACTTACTGTGAAAATATCAAGTAAATCGATGTAGTAGGATGGAATTCGGAGCCAAATACCCTCGTTGACTGCCCTATAATGTGATATCCATGTTTAACCTCATCATTTTAAAAATTAATTACTCAGTGATTTGACAACCGATTTTAAAAAACTTTATATCGCTGGATAGGTGAATGACCTTTCTTTCAATTTACAAAAAAAATATACTGGGTGTTCCGTTAAAAAAGTCAATAAATTTTTTTTCAAAAATCCGCCATGTTTTTTTCGTGTTTGAAAGCGATATAAAAAATTCAATCTATTCAGACAAAACTTTTACTAAAATAAAACATTTCAGCGAAAACCACATATTTCTATCTTAAGCCGTTTAGAAGTTATAGGCAGCTAAAATGGGGGAAAATAGAAGTGGACACCCGGTATTATGGGAACTGTACACCATCTGTTAGTGCAGTCACTGAAGGTTTTCACCTCCGATTTCGTTGAACCTCCATCGATTTTTATGAAAATTGGTGAGTAGTTAGAGGATACCTCAAGGAACAAAGGTGACATGATGCGAACTTGCGCTTTTATCCTGGGGGTGGATGCCACCCCTTCTCGGGGGTGAAAATTATTTTATTAAAAATAATACCACAAATCGATAGAGGGACAAATTCTAAGCAAAATTTGTTACATATAGTTATTAATATAAATAAATGCTTTTTGAGTTATTAAAGATGAAATATTTTATTTTTTCGTAAAAAAATGCATGTTTTAAAGCTGTTTTTCACGTATAACTCAAAAACTGTAAGCTTTTATAAAAAAGTTATTATTGCCAAAATTAAAGATAATAAAAAATTTAATACATTTCTCATTTAAAGAACTACACTTATTTTAATTCAAAGTAAGTTATGGCCAATTGAAAGTATATTTTTTTCGACAAGTACGCAAATCTAAGTATTCAAGCTTAAATAACAGGAAAACTATGCATTTTATAAAATATACCTACTAAACACTTGTTAAAGTACTTCGGAATACCTATCAAATGAGCTGTATAAGACGTTAATAGCATCAAAATTAAGCAAGTAATGATGAAAATAAGAGAACCCTTTGGAATTTTTTTGGAAAAAGTGAAAAATAAAACATCGCCATTTCCACAAAAATTAAAATTTATAGAAATCCTTAAGAGTTTCTTTATATTAGCATAAGTAATGATTTCAACAATTTTGACCGGTTTAGAATGCATATTTTTGAAAAAAAAGATATATGTAATTTAAAAAATCAGAATTTTTCAGATTATCGTAATTTTCATTTTCTTTTAATAATAACTCCAAAAATACTCGATATACGAAAAAATTATGTGTAATCAAATTTTAGTTTTTTCTGTACCAAATATTTTACCTTTTTTACTAGTTCTGTAGGGTACAAAATAACCGAGATAGAAACGTTTAAAGCTTAAATTTCGCATGCGAGAACCATGTAACCGGGCAATTTACCCTTTTATTTTTAAAAAAGTAAGGGGTTTAAAAGATTAAATTTAACGTGGTTTAAAGGCCCTTAGTTTTAGCTTTCAAATGGTTTTTAGGCGAATCTCATGTCTTAAAATTAACTGAGTTATTTAAAAAAAACAACATTTTTTGGAAAAAGTTTTAAAAGATAACTTTTGAAAAATTTTTGGAGCATAAATTTTAATGCTATCAACTTGTCCGTGGGCTCATTTGATAGATATTTTTAAATACTTTGGCAAATGTTTAATAAGTTTGTGTTATAAAATGCATAATTTTCCCGTTATTTAAGCTTCAATACTTAGATTTGGGTAGTCGCCGAAAAAAATATACATTCAATTACCTATAACTCACTTTAAGTTAACAATAAAAGGTTTTTCTAATAAGGAATTTATTTCATTTTTTATTATCTGCAACTTTGGTAATAATAACTTTTTTGTAAAAACTTGTAGGTTTTGAATTATTTATAAAAAATCGGTTAAAAACATGCATTTTTCTCAGGAAAAATTAAAATCTTTTAAATAATCTTAATAATTCTTTATCTTAATAATCTTAATTTTAAATAATTACAATCTTTAATAACTCAAAAAGTTATGATTAATTTCAATAACTTTATATAACAAATTTTGCTCAGAGTTAGTCCCTATATAGAATTATGGGGTTATTTTTAATAAAATAATTTTCACCCCCGAGAAGGGGTGGCATCCACCCCCAGGGTAAAAGCGCAAGTTGGCACTATGTCACCTTTTTTCCTTGAGATATCTTCTAACCACTCACCAATTTTCATCCAAATCGATGGAGGTTCAACGAAATCAGAGGTAATAGCTCATATCTACCTTCAGTGACTCCACTAGTGTCGATACTCGATACTAAATAAGTGGTTTACTGAATTTCGATGTGGCCGTATAAGCACGGAAGATACCGAACGTTCTGGACGCCTGGTTGAGGGGTTGAGGTCTCTTCATCCGAAACAATTGAAAACATTCACGATGTGGTTTTAGCTTTTAGCCGATCGGAGATTGAAAGTGAGAGAGATTGTGGAAGCCATAGGCATCTCACATGGCTAGTGGTTTCAATTTTGAATGATCACTTGTGTATGAGAAAGCTCTCTGCAAGATCGGTGCCGGGTTTGCTCACAATCGACCACACACTCAACCGTGTAATAATTTCAAAGGAATGTTTGGCGTTTTTCAGCCGCAATATGGATGAGTTTTTGCGCCGTTTCGTAACCGTGGATCCACTACAACACACCAGAGACCAAACAGGAGTCACAGTCACAACAGTGGACTTCTCGGGGTTAATCGGCGCCAAAGAAGGCAGAGGTGGGTTAGTCAGCCAATGAAGTGATAGCGAATACTATACCAACGTATTGGGTTTGTTTAATGACGAATTGAAAAAAAAACGACCGGATTTGGCCAAGAAAAAGTTCTTTTCCAAAGACAACGCAAGGATGCACAGATGTGCAGCTTCCATGGCAAAAATCTATGAATTAGGCTATGAATTGTTCCCTCATCCGCCCCATTCTCCAGATTTAGCCCCGAGTGACTATTTCTTATTCCCAAATTTGAAGAAATGGCTCGGCAGAAAAAGATTTGACACCAACGACGTAATTGGGAGAAAGGGAAAAATTGGAGCAACGTTGGAGTAATTATATAGAACTAAAAGGAGACTATGTTGAAAAATCAAATACTTTTTATATAAAAACCTCTGTTTCATTCAAAAGTCAGGGTCTTATTGACAAGTCTTCGTATTTTGAATATTATTGAAGCAAGCAAGTCATCAATAACATCGGACCCAGCCTGTGAGACATGCACACTTCTTATAAAATGACATGTAGGTGTTACAATTCATTGGGGGGAGGGGGATTGTTGCGAGCAGATCAGGTACCATTCCACCCCACCCCAATGCTCCAGGCCATCCTCCACCCCCGATAGCACGCTGATGCGCTATAGAGGCTACAAATCAGTTGCTAGTATAAAGACTCGTCAAATAATGTACTTCTGAATGAAATACTTCTAACAACCGATAGTCACATTTGTTAACATATAGAAAATATTTTAGATGTTTAAAATAAACACTATATACTTACAAAAAAAAGGTTGAACACAGTATTTTCAAAACACACACTATGCACAAAGAATATTAATTGATCACAGAAAAACTCCACACAGATAAATATTGATTTCAGGTATCAGCAGATAATCAAAAGCCAGCACATATCATATAGCTCGAAAATGAAACCAGAGTTTTATATGTATAGCTTAGATGCGACGTGCGGCGCCCTCGAAGGCCATTTCTTCGATTCGGGCGCCTTTAGAAGATATCAATATCCACTGTTTGTATTATAATTGGCCCCAGGGCCGCTTTATCCATTAGGCCATATAGGCAGTTGCCTAAGACGGCAAAAGTACTGTACAAAAAAAATGATACATGTTTGAAGGACTGCTACTAGAGAATTGCCTGGGGCGTCAATTGACCTAAATGCGGTCCTGATCGGCCCAAAGTATACATATTACACCTTAATTACATTATACATATGTATATGACTGTTGCGCCCCACAATCCTATATAACGAAGCCAGTGGGTACAACAAAATACGACTCGTATAACAAAATACAACTAAGATGATCAAATACCAGAGCACATAGCTCGAAAATGACACTCAGCCTTTTGTGTTTATAGCTGAGATGCGACGTGTGACGCCCTCGAAGGCCATTTCTTCGATTCGGGCGCACTTAGTAGGTATCAATATACATCGTTTCTGTTACAATATAGTAAGAGTGGTGGATACCATAATTGGCCCAAAATATATAGCGTCTGTGTCGTTCTAATACCTTGTAACCCACAAAAATTGGAAAATGCGTTTTTTGCAGATTTGGATAATGTAAAGCTAAACTCGCATGGTCAAAAAACCTTGTAAGTCATACTTCAATACTTAAATCATTCAATGGGTTTCTAATAGCTCGTACTCCCATTGCAGAGTGTATGAATAGCAATAGTTTTTCGTGTCTCCTGAACAATCGTGATTTTGGGGTTACGAGGTATTAGAAAGACACAGGCGATAGGTGCAGTTTCTGCACTATTTAACTACAGTATACATTTAGGACTGTTGCTCCCCAGAATCCTACATAACGGAGGCAGTGGGTACGACAAAATACAACTCATATAACAAAATACAACCCAGAGGATCAAAGACTAGCGCACATAGCTCGAAAATGGCACCCAGTCTTTTGTGTTCACGGCTTAGATGCGGCGTGTGGCGCCCTCGAAGGCCATTTCTTCGATTCGGGCGCCTTTAGTAGGTATGAATACCCGTTATATGTTATATAAAAGTGTTACATCTCTAAAAGGTGCAGTTTTATCCGCTCCTTAACTACACGATTGTTGCGCTCTATAATTATAATAACGTAGCCAGTGGGTACAACAAACAGCGTCCTTAATGTACGTATCCACACGTTGGTGCTCCGTGTAGCTGCTCAAATAGATACGGTATGCGCTCGCCCACAAACAAACCGCAAACCGATTGAATCGAAGTGGAATAGAAGAGAGTGAGCGCCGAGCGGTCCAACGTATCCCTAATGTGGAGCTGCTACACGGAGCACCAACGTATGGAAACGTACCTTTACACTTTAGGTTTTGGGATAAAATAATAAGCGTCAACTACTATGTAACCAAAACTGTGGATCCAACAAATGGCACCTAAATCCTAACAATGTGTTTCACGTGCGCTGCTTGTTGCACTTAATACGAAAAACGCAATAATAGTAATAATGTTTATTATATGAAAATATACACACATGAAAAAATATAATGACAATGTAATAATAATATAAATATTTTCTTTTAAATAATACTATGTAGTTATGTAATATTCTCAACGCAAAGAAACCAGAGAGAGAATCCATTAAAACAACTAAGTTGTGCATGACAATACAAAAAATAGCTGTTTTCATTTGGTACTTTAGTATGTATCTATAAACGTATTTTCAACTGTGTTTGTATATACATAATTAATTCCCATTAAGATAGTATCACGTATTTAATATTTTTATAAACTATATTAGGCACCATATTAGTGACATTTTAACTAACTTATTTTTTAACTTGTTTTTAAATTCAACTGCTAAAAAACCAATTTAAATATGTCTGGTGGTCTAATAAGTAACCTCCTTAGTCGATTAGGACACTGCGATCTCAAAAAAACATTGATTCTAGTAAATCCCACAACCATTTTGGGCATAGATACGTGACGAATTTTGCAAGAAAGAAGTATGGGTATGGAGAATGATCAGGGGACAAAGAAGAGATGACGAACTAATAAAAACGAAACATTTCCATACAAAGTATTACAGAATCGAAAAATTAGGCTAAAATAGCAGTTCCGTCTCAGTGGCGTAGTATTTGGGAAGGGTCAACCATTCACTTTTCCCTGTCGTACGCCTCTGGTAGTAGCCAGAAACGATTATTTAACATAATTTACACTTTCTGCCAAGTATGAAAAGGATAATATATGTCAAATAATTTTAAAGCACCGGGTACAAATAATTCTTAGGGGCATAGTCGCAAATTGTCGCCTGTCGAAATGTTCAACGTGTTTTAAATGTATTCATTTTTTTCAAATCCTAAGAAAACTAATAAATATTTAAAAAAAATTTAAACCCAGAATGAAAGATTGTGGTAGGGGAGCCAAAGCGGGGATTTTTGCAGTTACTCGAGCGCGTCATATTAGCATATGGGGAGAAACCTGGTACTCTGCAGATGTACCTCTACCATATACTGGCTCTTAACACAGGGGAGTTCGTTAAGGGGGGCCCGAAAAAAAATCTATCCTTAAAAAACTCGAAATTGTCAGATTAAGATACGGTAAGTTAAGTACATGCAAAAGAGTGTATATTTAAAAAATCTGACGATTTGAGCTGGGCGTAAGGAAATGGGAGAGTCCCAAAGTTTCACAAGAAAAAAGCGAATAATTCACGAAATGATTGACAGATCGAAAAACTAAAAAATATGTGCCCAATATTTTTTTAAAATCTATCGAGTGATACCAAACACGACTTCCCACGGAGAGGGGTGGGGGGTAAATTTAATATTTTAAATACGAATCCCGCGATATTTCGCGAAATGAACATCAGATCGAAAAACTGTAAAATACACTTATTCAATATTTTTGAAAAATCTATCGAATGGCACCAAACACGACCCCCCTATGGACATGGGGTGGGGGGTTACTTTAAAATCTTAAATAGGAGCCCTCATTTTTTTATTGGAGATTTGGATTCCTTACGTAAAAATAAGTAACTTTTATTCGAAACATTTTTTCGAATTACGGATAGATGGCGTTATAATCGAAAAAAAAACTATTGTTGGAAATGGAAAATTAAATAAAAAAATGGCAAGCGCCCACTAAAATGGAAAACTTTACTCAACTTTTTTTGGTTTTAAGACCTACTCTTCACAACCCAATAGGTCCCCAACGCGCTCGAGTGACTGCACATTTAGCATACTTTGCTCCCCTACCATTGCATTATTACCGAGTGCCGAAAGTCCCTTAGAATGACCAAAAAGTTTCTTTTGAATGCGATATTTGAGATTAAAAGTCACACAAAATTTTCTCTCTTTTTCTCACACCCTAGAACTTATTAAAATAAACACAATAGAAGTTTTCAGGGACTTTCAGCCCTCGGTAATAACGTAATCGTTCATTGTACGTTTAAGCTTTTTAAAATAATTATTACTTTTCTCAGGAGTCGAAAAAAATGAATACATTTAAAAAACAGTTAATGCATTTATAAGTTAAATTATAGTCTAAGAGCTAGTGAACCCTCCGACTAACGGTCGTCCTGTAAGGCTAGAAACTTGTATAGTGATAATTCATAGCACACCAAGGCTAAAAACCATGACCTGGCAGGCATGAGCCGTGCACGTGTATCTACCAGGTGAATCGAAAAGTGCATAGTTTAGGGGAAAAATAAACTGTCTCCTGTAAAGTTTAAATTTAAGTATGTATTTGAGTAAGTCATTTAGAAGAAATGTGTACAATGACAGGCGATTCTGAAGAGCACAAGACCTTGCCAGGCGAGGGAAAAGATTAGGGGTTTTTCCTAAAATTATTTTTTTAGGTCTTTTGAAACATTCCAAACAGAAAAGATCTCTAGTGATTTTTCTCTTAGGATAATAGTTTTTGTTATATAAGCGATTAAAAATTTTGAAAATTGCGAAATCGGCCGTTTTTAAACCTAAATCGCACATTTAACTAAAAATTTCAATGTTGCTAAGGTAGGTAGATATTCTTTAAACAATGATTGATGAAATCCCGATTAGTTTTTTGCAATACAATATCGAAAACCCGTTTGTTTTTTAATTGCTAATAGTATGGTATAACTAGACCCAAACCCAGACATCCAAAGTGAAAGTTATCCTCCAACACCAAACTGTTCTGTATGGTCCACATAATTTTCAGAAAAAAGTCACACCATTTTGAGCGTCGGGTTTGGGGGGGGGGGAGAGTGGGGAGAACTCAGTATAAATTCGTAGTTTTTCAAGTTTTTCGTCAATATTTCTAAAACTACACGCTTTAGCATAAACAGCCTTCTATACAAAAATGTTCTACATTAAATTTGAAATAAAAAAGGTCCTATGCATAATCCTTCTAAAATAAACGGTTTCAAAGTTACTGAGCTAGTATAGTATAATTGGTCCAAAAAAAGGCCTAACCTAAACATCCAAAGTAAAAGTTTTCCTCCAACGCCAAATTGTTCTATATGGTCCACATATTGTTGTTCAGTAAAAAGTTACACCATTTTGAGCGTCCGGTTTGGGGGGAGACGGGGGAGAAATCGGTAAATTAGTAGTTTTTTAGGTTTTTCGTCAATATTTCTAAAACTATGCTTTAGCGTAAACAATGTTCTATACAAAAATGTTCTACATAAAATTTCAAACAAAAAAGGTCGTATACATAATTGTTATAAAATCAACATTTCCAGAGTTACGGAGGGTGAAAAGTGGAGGTTTTCGATACATTTTATATTTTTTGGGCAATTTCCTACTGATTTTCTTTAACAGGATTATGTTTTAAAAAGGTCGTATACATAATTGTTATAAAATCAACATTTCCAGAGTTACGGAGGGTGAAAAGTGGAGGTTTTCGATACACTTTATATTTTTTGGGCAATTTCCTATTGATTTTCTTTAACAGGATTATGTTTTATAAATCAAATTTGCTATTTAAGTGGCCGATGGTATATTAGTGATAAGCCCTTGAAGAAACGTCAACCTCACCACCCAAAATCATAATCAATTACCCAATAAATATAAAAAGTATCGAAAACCTCCACTTTTCACCCTCCGTAACTCTGGAACCGTTGATTTTATAACAATTATGTATAGACCTTTTTTTGTTTTAAATTTTATGTAGAACATTTTTGTATAGAACATTGTTTACGCTAAAGTATAGTTTTAGAAATATTGACGAAAAACTTAAAAAAACTACTAATATACCGACTTCTCCCCCATCTCCCCCCCCCCCCAAACCGGACGCTCAAAATGGTGTAACTTTTTACTGAACAATATGTGGACCATATAGAACAATTTGGTGTAGGAGTAAAACTTTTATTTTTCATGTCTGGGTTAGGCCTTTTGTTGGACCAATTATACTATACTACCTCCGTAACTTTGGAACCGTTAATTTTAGAAGCATTATTCATGGGACCTTTTTTATTTCAAATTTAATGTAGAACATTTTTCTATAGAGGTTTGTTCATGCTAAACCGCACAGTTTTAGAAATATTGACGAAAAACGCAAAAAACTACGAATTTACTGAGTTCTCCCCCCCCCCCCCCAAACCCGACGCTCAAAATGGTGTGACTTTTTTCTGAAAATTATGTGGACCATACAGAACAGTTTGGTGTTGGAGGATAACTTTCACTTTGGATGTCTGGGTTATGCCATCTTTTGGATCAATTCTATCATACTATAATCAAGCGGGCGCGATACTGTAGTATAAGTGAAGACGTTTAAGTTTGCTTAAATGCATTATCTTGAGAACGGGCAAATTTGAAGAGAAATCCTCAGACAGGTCGATTTTTAATCTTAAATTAGGACTTTCTGGCATATATATAATACTAGTGACGTCATCCATCTGGGAGTGATGAGGTAATCGATGATTTTTTAAATGAGAGTAGTGGTTGTGTGACAGCTCATTTGAAAGGTTCTTTAATTCTCTATTCATTAATATAAACATTAACATAATTATTTATATAGGGTGTACAAAAAAATTTTTTTATTAAATTAATTTAGACAAAAAGAAGAAAAAAATTTTTTGTACACCCTGTATAAATAATTATGTTAATGTTTACATTACTGAATAGAGAATTAAATAACCTTTCAAATGAGCTATCACACAACCCCTACTCTCATTTAAAAAAATCATCGATTACGTCATCACGTCCAGATGGGTGACGTCACTAGTATTATATATATGCCAAAAAGGCCTAATTTAAAAATAAAAATCGAAATGTCTAAGGATTTCTCTTCAAATTTGCCCATTCTCGAGATAATGAATTTATACAAACTCAAAACATCCTCACTTATACTACAGTGTGATTGCCCGCTTGATTAGCAATTAGAAAACAAAGGGGATTTCGATATTGTATTGCAAAAAACTTTTCGGGATTTCATCAATCAATGTTTAAAGAATATCTACCTACCTTGGTAACATTGAAATTTTTAGTTAAATGTCCGATTTAGGGTTAAAAATGGCCGATTTCGCAATTTTCAAAATTTTTAATCGCTTATATAATAAAAACTATTAACCTAACAGAAAAATCACTAGACCTTTTCTGTTTGGAATGATTCAAAAACCCTAAAAAAACTTTTTTCGATAAAAAAAAATAATTTTAGGAAAAACCCCTAATCTTTCCCCTCGCCTGGCAAGGTCTTGTGCTCTTCAGAATCGCCTGTCATTGTACACATGTCTTCTAAATGACTTACTCAAACACATACTTAAATTTAAACTTTACAGGAGAAAGTTTATTTTTCCCCTAAACAATGCACTTTTCGATTTACCTGGTAGATACACGTGCACGGCTGATGCCTGCCAGGTCATGGTTTTTAGATGTCGGTAAAGTCAGCAGCACCACTTCATAAGACCAAATTCAGACTAAGACTATATTTTATTGCTAATTTATTGCTAATTTATTACGCAAAGGAAAAATTTATTGCTGTAGCCGTTTCCGAGAAACAGTGGGTGCTGCTAGCTTTACGGTAAAGCTAGCAGCACCCACTCTATATCTCGGCAATGAAAAGGAGTACAGGGATCATTTTAACGGCATATTTTATTGCTATTTAATTGCTCTTGATTGGTAAATTAACCAATCCTGAAAAGCTACCTCATCATCCCCTAGCGTAAAACTCACCCCCAAAAAGATGATGAAAATCAAAAATTCAACCCCAAGGAATTGCTAATTTATTGCTAATTTATTACGGAAAGAAAAAATTTATTGCTGTAGCCGTGTGGGTGCTGCTAGCTTTACGGTAAAGCTAGCAGCACCCACTCTATATCTCGGCCATGAAAAGGAGTACAGGGATCATTTTAACTACATATTTTATTGCTATTTAATTGCTCTTGATTTGTATATTAACCAATCCTGAAAAGCTACCCCATCATCCCCTAGCGTAAAACTCACCCCCAAAAAGATTATGAAAATCGAAAATTCAACCCCAAGGAATTAATTGCTAATTTATTGCTAATTTATTACGGAAATAAAAAATTTATTGCTGTAGCCGTTTCCGAGAAACAGTGGGTGCTGCCAGCTTTACGGTAAAGCTAGCAGCACCCACTCTATATCTCGGCCATGAAAAGGAGTACAGGGATCATTTTAACGGCATATTTTATTACTAATTAATTGCTCTTGATTGGTAAATTAACCAATCCCGAAAAACTACCCCATCATTCCCTAGCGCAAAAGTCACCCCCGAAAAAATGATTAAAATCAAAAATTCAACTCCAAGAAATTAATTGCCAATTTATTGCTAATTTATCACGGAAAGAAAAAATTGATTGCTGTAGCCGTTTCCGAGAAACAGTGGGTGCTGCTAGCTTTACGGTAAAGCTACCAACACCCACCCTATATCTCGACAATGAAAAGAAGTACAGGGCCCACTTTACCGGCATATTTTATTGGTAATTAATTACTCTTGATCGATATATTTCCCAATCCTTAAAAACTACCCTCGGTAAGGGAAAGGGTACAAGACCCATCTTAGCGGCATATTTTATTGCTAATTAATTGCTCTTGTTATACATTAACCAATCCCGAAAAACTACCCTATCATTCTCTAGCGCAAAATTCACCCCCGAAAAAATGATGAAACTAGAATATTCTACCCCACGGAATTAGTTACTAAGTTATTACGGAAAGAAAAAATTTATTGCTGTATCCGTTTCTAAGAAGCAATAGTTATGCTAACTTTACGGTAAAAACAATCATAGGTATATCTCGACTATTCTCGACAATGATAAGGACTATTATAGGGCCCATCTTAGCCTCATATATTATATTAGTAAAAGTACCCTATTAATCCTTACCCTAGCAAAAAACTCACTCCAAAAGTCGAGATATCGGTCAAAACTACAAAGCGTGAAAAGTGAAATGCGAGGTATTAATTACCTACTAATAGTAGGGGAGGAAAGTATGCTAAATGTGCAGTCACTCGAGCGCTTTGGCGATCTACTGGGTTGTGAAGAGTAGGTCCTAAAACCAAAAAAATTTAAGTAAAGTTTTCCATTTTAGTGGTGACTTTCCATTTTTTATTTAATTTTCCATTTCCAACAATCGTTTTGCATGTACTTAACTTACCTTATCTTAATCTGATGATTTGGAGTTTTTCTAAGGATAGATTTTTTTTCGGCCCCCCCCTTTACGAGCTACCCTGTATTAAGAGCCAATATATGGTAGAGGTACATTTACAGGGTATTGTCGAAGCGAAGATCGGTGGAATATGCGCATTTTATCAATGAAATTCGATATTTTTAAGATATTCCAGAAGCCGCTATAGATAAAATGTTTTAACGACCTAATAATCATTCATAATTACTCAACGGATATTAGTACAGTTAAAATAATTAAGACGATAACCGGACAACATTGATTTAATGAGTAAAATTTAGTTTTTTTTTATTTTAATGACAAAAAAAGCAAGCCCATTAGCAGAACCCAATTAAAAATTATTTTGCACATCATATTTGAAACATTATTTGGTTGAAAAATCTCATTTTTGTTGGCAAAAAAAATATATTAATTTGTTTGGACTAAATTAACGTTGTGCTTATCTTAAAAAGGATATGTTAGTATCAACATTCGCACAGTGTTGCCAAACTGAATTTTGTTATTTTGGGTGTAAATTTTTTCCACGGATCTCCGAGGGTACTATACCACGTTTCTCCCCATATGATAATCTGACGCGCTCGAGTAACTGCAAAAACCCCCGCTTGGGCTCCCCTACCATAATTTATTTCTGAAGTTTTATGCCAAGAAACAATTTATTGTTGCAACTTGCAAGTGTTTACTGTTTACATAATAGTATTATATAGTATAGTATATTATAAAATTAATAATAATAACAACTATTAAATAATGACAAATATTTTTATTATAGATGATTGGTGATTATTAACTCAGTAGTAATGTAGTATGTATTTTCAGGTCTCGCTGGCACTGATACCGCATATATTATACAACGTTCCATTATGCAAAAATTATGTATTTAGTAATTAAGACCAGTTGATACAGTGTTTCTATTAATCATTGGTGCAGTCAGTAGAAAGGTGAATAATGCAATTTATTGCACTACCCTTTTCCAAAAAAAAAAACAAAAAATATTTTATTAGCTTCATACTTGCTACAAGGTATATACATACCCGTCTACCGATTATTTCTCGGAAGGAGGGGAATTGATAAAAGGCATAGAACTATAATCCCTATTCCACGAACATACGCCTGTTTTGGATTACTTCAACAACGAATATTTTACTGTGCAAAATAAGAAGAAATGTTTATTGGAATAATTATTAGCGCCATTTACTTTCGTACTTCTTATGTTGCACAGTAAAATATTCGTTGTCGAAGTAATCCAAAACAGGCGTAAGTTCGTGGAATGGCCCATAACAAAAAACTCAAAAAAAAACTTTACTGTCCAAAAAATGGTAATACGTATAGTCTACCTCGTCCAATGCTATTTTATAGTAAATATCGATTTTTAATCAATAAATATACAAACTTCAAATCAGCGTCTTTAAAAATAAAATTTTAATGATCGCATTTTATGATTCACGGACGCCGGACGTGCCGTTAACTAAATAATAATTAGACTCCCACGTTCATGGGATCATATTATACATAAGCAAATTACATTGAATGTGCCTTGTCATCCCAAAAGTATAAATACTTTTGGGAAATATATTATTTCGGTAGACATTATGTCTTAGTTTGATTTATTACTGATTTATTAAGCTTAGCCGTTTATTTCAATAAAGAAAGAAAAATAAAGACAAGAATACGAAAATGCTCTCTAAATAAAACTCAACGGAATCAGAGAGGAAGGTAACTGTAGAGGAGGAATAGACAATAATTAATAAAAACAATAATAATGGAATCTTCAGAAGAAACTGTCGTAAAATCCAAAAGGCAAAGAAACGTGGAATGAAATGATGATGAATTCAGAACTGCAGTAGAGGAAAAAAAGCAAGCTAGGCTTAACCAACTTCAAAGAAATACAAGAAATGTCAGAGAAATTTATAACGAAACGAGAATACAAGCGACTAGAATATGCAGAAGAAAAAAAAGAGAGGCTTTGAAAAAACAAGTACAGGAAATCCTAGAGCTTCAAAACAGACACGAAAGCAGAAAATTCTACAAAAGAATAAAAGAAAGCACACAGTCATTTAGCCAAAAATTGGCGATATCCAAAGACAACGACGGAGAACTACTAACAGAGAACCAAAAAATTATAATGAAAGAATACTTCGAGGAAAACCTAATGCAGACACTGAAAATGATCAAAACGAGACAATATAATACGGCGGCACCCACTGTTTCTCGGAAACGGCTACAGCAATAAATTTTTTCTTTCCGTAATAAATTAGCAATAGATTAGAAATTAATTCCTTGGGGTTGAATTTTCGATTTTCATCATCTTTTTGGGGGTGAGATTTACGCTAGGGGATGATGGGGTAGTTTTTTGAGATTGGTTAATATACCAATCAAGAGCAATTAAATAGCAATAAAATATGCCGTTAAAACGATCCCTGTACTCCTTTTCATTGCCGAGATATAGAGTGGGTGCTGCTAGCTTTACCGTAAAGCTAGCAGCACCCACTGTTTCTCGGAAACGACTACAGCAATAAATTTCTTCTGTCCGTAATAAATTAGCAATAAATTAGCAGTTAATTCCTTGGGGTTGAATTTTCGATTTTCATCATCTTTTTGGGGGTGAGTTTTACGCTAGGGGATGATGGGGTAGCTTTTCAGGATTGGTTAATATACCAATCAAGAGCAATTAAATAGCAATAAAATATGCCGTTAAAATGATCCCTGTACTCCTTTTAATTGCCGAGATATAGAGTGGGTGCTGCTAGCTTTACCGTAAAGCTAGCAGCACCCACTGTTTCTCGGAAACGGCTACAGCAATAAATTTTTTCTTTCCGTAATAAATTAGCAATAAATTAGCAATTAATTCCTTGGGGTTGAATTTTCGATTTTCATCATCTTTTTGGGGGTGAGTTTTACGCTAGGGGATGATGGGGTAGCTTTTCAGGATTGGTTAATATACCAATCAAGAGCAATTAAATAGCAATAAAATATGCCGTTAAAATGATCCCTGTACTCCTTTTCATTGCCGAGATATAGAGTGGGTGCTGCTAGCTTTACCGTAAAGCTAGCAGCACCCACTGTTTCTCGGAAACGGCTACAGCAATAAATTTTTCCTTTGCGTAATAAATTAGCAATAAATTAGAAATAAAATATAGTCTTAGTCTGAATTTGGTCTTATGAAGTGGTGCTGCTGACTTTACCGACATGTGGTATGAAGCCTTGGTGTGCTATGTGCTATGAATTATCACTATACAAATTTCTAGCCTTACAGGACGACCGTTAGTTCACTAGCTCTTAGACTATTAGTCTCTAATTGAATATAATGAAACATAAACAACACATCAAATTTATTCTGAAACTATTTCTTGTGTATTGTTATATTCCATTATTTTTGTGGTGTAATAAACCACAACAATGCCACAACCTATCAAATTCAATATATCAAAATTGGAAATGATTGCTTTACTAAATTATTCCTTCCTTCAGGTAATGTTCAACCCCCAGGAAGTTAAAGGTAATTTTTTATCTAAATAACAAGTTGGAATTTCTAAGTAACTCAACAATCTTTTACTCTTTACAAAAATAGTATCGTTCGCGGTACCTGTTCCGTACTTGTCCAGGATTACTTCGCATGCGCATTTTAAAAAAGAGCGTTCTTTTTATTAAAGTGCGCATGCGATTTTTAAAGTGCGCATGCGAAGTAATCCTGGACAAGTACGGAACAGGTACCGCGAACGATACTATTATTGTAAGCCGGATTTTGGCGTGGAAATACCAAATTATATGTATTGTCGAAATAAGAGACGCTAATCAAATTTATAACTTCTAAGAAAGGCATTGAATAGAAAGTTAACCCATTGCTTTTGCCTGTTGCTGTATTCTCTTTCTCTTTGCCTTTGCTTTGTTATTGTTGACATACAAATTTTTTGCATTTGCATTTTTGTTGACATTGATTATTGATTTCAAAATAAGAAAGGGACAAGAAAAGTTTACGTTGACGCCTGCGCCTTGGAGACTAATCCCGAACTTACTCTGAATACGTTCAGGTTGTACAGCGCGAATACAGCTATTCAATGAGAGCTGAAAGACGTATGTGACGCCCTCTGGGTGATATATAATTTTTGGTGGGGAATTTAAGTTTCTCGTCCCAAAAATCCCCACTTACCAAATTTCGTGTTGTTGTCCCATGCCTGTCAGGAAATATTCAAAAATAAATAAAATACAAGTTTAACCCATTAACCGCCAAGGTATGAAATATGTAAATTTTTTATAAAAATGATTAGGTTTAGTTATTTATGCTGTTTTAAATTTTGATATACATAATTTGTTTTTAGTTTGTGTTCTTAAAAAAATGATGTTGCGTTTTCGCATCAATGGCGAAATCTGTTAAGAAATTAATGAAATGCGATTTTAAGGATTATAAGATTTATTTCAAAATTTAAAGTTCAAAAGTAGTAAAACTAAATAAAATATTTCTAAAAAACTATAAAACTTAATATGTATTACAATGTATGAAACTTGTCAAAACATACAGAGTGTAAATGTACATTGCACGTTTGATACATAATTACATATATGATTTGCCTTTTAACCCGTCTGCATCTTCTTGACTTTTCAATCAAGGTGAAAACGTTTTACGATGAATGTGGTTCACTTTGTCAGTTCTCATTTCTTTCGGTAATTCTGAGTTGGTTGGCCTTTCTCGTCGTTTGTATTTAGGAGCTGATGTACTATCATCTTCAATGGCTGAGCTGAGAATGGATTACAGTCTTCTGACATTATTAGCGCCATAACAATATAAGACCCAAATTATAATTGCGATATTTTAGAATCATTCGCCAATCTATAAATTGTCCATGCATTGACGATTGTCTATTCCTATTCTATAGTCTATCGTCTATATAGTCGAAGGTTAAAATAGGACAAAACCTCGCAATTTTTACAGAATAGATCGATTTGCTTGAAAATTTTAGAATAAGTAGTGGATAGTCCAAGGATCAAAATCTATATCATGCTGAAAGGCGCTTTTACCATGGGGGTGGTTTCCATCCCATCTCGGGGGGTGGAAATTTTTTATTTTATTTTAATCACCGAAGTTGGTAAAATCGTTCATTCTAAGCAAAAAACGTTCTATACATTTTTTTGATAAAATTGATAGTTTTCGATTTATTCGCTATCGAAAGTGTTAGTTTTATATCGAAAAATGAAAGTTTTTAATAAGTTTTCTGGTAATAACTCCAAAAGTTTTCGTTTTATCAAAACAACTTTACTTAACAAAAATGTACCTTTTGAAAAAATAAACAAAACCGTTTTTGTAAATTTTCTTTAGGACCAATAGTAATCGAGCTATACTTTATTGTATGTCGGCTCTTCTTCGTCAAAAGATAAATATTGTAGTTTCAAAGTCAAAAGACGGGAAAACTATGCATTTTTCAAGGACAACTTGGTTTAACTAATTTAAAGTATTTAAAAATATCTATCTCCAGAAATAAACAAAAGTCCCTAGCTCAAAAATTAAGTGACTTATAATAAAAAGAATATCAGTCCTTATTTATTTCAGCGAAAAAGTGTTCGGAAGCAACCCCCTAATCACCACCCTAATTAAAATTAGTCATTGACCTTATTTGGTCTTTTTTATTTATGTATTATTAATAGGTTCTAGAAGTTCGACCGGCTTAGAATGATTAGTTTAAAAAAATGGAGTTAAAAGCGAATAACGAATTTTTGTAGTTTGAAAAAAAATGGCCTTTTCTTCAGATTAGCAAGATTAGCATCAGAGATACGAAAAATGTTTAAATATGAAATTGTAGCTTATTTAGTTCCCAAGAAATTGGTTTGCAAAACTTTTTTCTACGGCAAAAATTGAATGAACTATTGACAATTAAATCTTGTAATAACATGCAAAAACCACCTTTACCAACCCTTTCAAAGTCACCTCTTTTTGCGACTGAGGATTTTAAAAAGATTTAATATTAACAGGCTTAAAAATCTGGTAAAAACCTACAAAATTCTTTTTTACCAAAATTTCTTTTTTACCAAAGTAAAAAATAAAAAAGTTACGGTTGAAAAATCAATATATGTATTTTTTTAAAAAACAAAAAGGGGGAAACCAATTGGAAGTATAATAATGTAAGTTAGCGGTGTTTTTAGTTATTGGCCTTATTCATTCTTACTTATTTATGTATTATTAATAGGTTCTAGAAGTTTCACTCTAGCTTAGAATGATTAGTTTTTAAAAAACTGGAGTTAAAAGCCAATAACGAATTTTTGTAGTTTGGTAAAAAGGCCATTTTCTTCAGAACAGAAAGATTAGCATCAGATATACGAAAAAATGTTTCGATATAAAATTGTAGGTTATTAATTTCCCAAGAACTTGGTTTGAAAAGAAATTTTCTACGGCAAAAATTGTAGTGAATCGTAAATGAGTATGTATATCGAAAATCATTGATTTTTTCGATATAAACTGACACTTTCGATAGTGAAAAAAATCGAAAACTATTAATTTTGTCAAAAAAATGTATAGAACATTTTTTGCTTAGAATGAATGTTTTTATCAACTTTTGCGGTCAAAATATAATAAGAAATTTCCACCGATGAGATGGGGTGGCAACCACCCCCATTGTAAAAGCGCCTTTCTGCATCAATATAGATTTTGATTCTTGGACTATCCACTACTTATTCTCGAATTTTCAAGAAAATCGATCCATTCTGTAAAAATTTCGAGGTGAAAAGCTTCGGTTCCTGGCCTAATAACCTACTGTATATAGTACTTATAAAAAGAGGCCACCACCATTTCTTTCCTCTTATTCTTACACGATAATTGGTTATGCTGTTATCGTGTAATCAACAGTAACACCCCAGCACAAATTGGCAAATGACTCTACAATATCGCAATTAGTTTCGATATTATATTATTATGGCGCTAATAAAATCAGAAGGTAATTCATTCTCAGCCAGCGTAGATCAAGGTACAGGGTTATTCACTATATTTTGACCCCCCTGTAAACTGCTTTATTTACAGAATTAGAAAAAAATGTAAAATACAAAAGTTATTCGATTTTTAAATTATGATCTTTTGACATATATATCGTACTAGTGACGTCATCCATTTGGGCGTGATGACGTAATCGACGATATTTTTAAATGGGAATAGGGGTCGAGTGCTAGCTCATTTGAAAGTTTATTCAATTCCCTATTCAGTAATATAAATATTGACAAGATTAATTATACAGGGTGTCCAAAAAAAAATTTTGGGATTAAATTAATTGACACAAAAAGAAGAATGTATGTATTTTATTTCATTTAAAATACATTTTACTGCTGTTAGAAAACAGAAATAAAAGTTTATTGCACAAATAAACATTGATTTTTGCTTAAATTCAATGTTCAAACTGCGAAGAGGCAAGCGGCAGGTGGGTGGCAGCTTGAACATTGAATTAGGTGAAAATTAATATTTATTTGTTCAATAAACATTTATTTCTGTTTTCTGACAGCAGTAAAATGTATTTTGAATTTAATTAATTACATACATTCTTCTTTTTGTGTCAATTAATTTAATTTAAAAAAAAAATTGGACACCCTGTATAATTAATCATGTTAATGTTTATATTACTGAATAGGGAATTGAATAACCTTTCAAATGAGCGAGTACTCGACCCCTATTCCCATTTAAAAAATAGTCGATTACGTCATCACGCCCAAACAGATGACGTCACTAGTATGATATATGTCAAAAAATCATAATTTAAAAATCGAATAACTTTTGTATTTTATATTTTTTTCTAATTCTGTAAATAAAGCAGTTTACAGGGTGGGTCAAAATATAGTGAATAACCCTGTACATCAGCGATCAGCTTCTAAATCCAAAGGACGAGGAAGGCCAACAAATTCAGAATTACCGAAAGAAATGAAAACTGAGAAAGTCAACTACATTCATCGTAATACGATGTTTTAATATTTTATTTAGTTTTACTACTTTTGTACTTTTAATTTTGAAATAGACCTCATAATCCATAAAAGTGTATTTTATTAATTTCACAGATTCCGCCGTTGTTGCGAAAACGCAACAATAAGTTTGAATAAGTACATGTAACTTTTTCTTGATAAAATTATTTAATTTTTTTTGTTTGGTTATTGCTAAATATGTAGTTTATACTGTACAAAAATCCTGTAAACCATTATATTATAAGCAAAGTAAAAATTTTACAATAAGATTTTACTATAGTCATGACGGATCATGTAAAAATTGCTAAAGTACATCTTTTATAAATTATGTACAATTAAATATATTTGTTCGATAAAATATATTTCAATATTAAACCTTTAAGAATTAAAACACAAATAATTTTCTAAAAAAAAAACAATATTTAGTTATAAAAACAAATCCTTTCAAAATGTTGCGTTTTCGCATCAATGGCGCTTAATGGGTTACCTTTGACACCCTGTATTTCGGTTATTATCAGTTCGACAGTTCGTACTAAATTGTGTGATACCTGTTTTAGATATCAAAATGCAACTGAAGATGAAAAGACAGAACTGCATGAGAATTATGAACAACATAATATCAACAGGAAAAATGCTGCAAGAGAATTTCACGACAAAGCTAAGGAGGATGCGTTAGCAAAACAAAATAAATTTCATTAATTTGATCTGGAGGCTGTAAGGTACTGCCCTTCCACAAATGCTAAAACAATATTTTACAAAAGAAGACTGGCTGTGTATAATCTTACTATTTACGATGTCAGGACCAGAAAGGCTACTAATTATATTTGGCATGAGGGAGTGGCTGGCAGGGGTTTGAATGAAGTGTCCTCTTGCCTTTATAAATATCTACAAGACAATTGCGATGGTAAAGAGTTTGTCTTAATGAATGACACATGTGAAGGTCAAAATCGCAATGTAAATGTATCTGCCTGTTCAGACATTAGAGATTCCAAAAATTGACCATTGCTTTTTTGAACCTGGCCATTCGATGATGGAGTGCGACTCAGTCCATGGGCATATTGATGAGAAAGCATAAAAAATATGGACGTTTTTGACCCCACTGGGTGGTAGTAATGTTTCAATATCTCGTAAACCTCGTAAATACGCATACCCGAAAAAATAAATGGACCCTAAAAACATGCACCATTTTAATTTCATAGGAAAATTGCATATGCTAATGATTTGGAGTATTTCCAATAAACATGACAAATATTATGTTTCTCTAATCTTAGATAAACATTCGAGTTGGTCAGCGCATTTTTATTTTATCTCACATTGAAAGATGTAATAAAAATTTACGACTTCCCGTCTTCACTGCCGATAAAAATTGCTGGGTAAAAATGTAAAACATTTACATTGCACTAATTTGGCTTAATAAACCTTTTAAGAACTGAAAAAAATCTAGATGACAAATAAATAAATAACAAATCAATGTATGACAGAAAAATAATAGGATTTTGGTTTTAAATTCAGAAAAATATTTTTTAATCCACAAGTAAGAACTTCCTGTAGTTGGCTGTATACCATTAATTACAAGTGAAATTTAATAAAAAATTTTCCTCTTGGTAAAAGGTATATTAGTCTAAAAAGCCCTAAAGGGCTACAAACATATAAACACAACGTTTTCGCTCTTTAAAAAGAGCATCATCAGTGTTACAAGAACATGGTGAGCCAACCAAAAAATACAAAGGTCAAACCCTTTCAAAAAACAGACACAAGTCTTATATAAATTAACACATCGAAAAATCCAAAGGATGGTGGCCTGCCACCTCTTATAACATGATGACCTAGTTACCTTTTGACCCACTTAACACGTGTGGGAGCCATATGTTGCCCTAGGGCCGTATCCTTAGGAATTTTATCCATCCTTTGGATTTTTCGATGTGTTAATTTATATAAGACTTTTGTCTGTTTTTTGAAAGGCTTTGACCTTTGTATTTTTTGATTAATTATTTATATGGGAAATAAGCCACAATTAAAATGAAAAAAATAATTTTATTAACGTTTCGACGCCCAAATCGGGTGCCGTTGTCAAAATACAAAATATTACTAAAATAAACAAAAGAGTTGTTGCTAAGGAAAAAGATTCTTCTAATAATTTATTTAATCTCACTCATTTATATTGGCAATTCAGACATATATTATACATTTTAAAGTAGAAGACTTTAAAATGATATTGCCAATATTTATGAGTTGCGTTCCTGGGACGACTTACTGAAAGATAGTTCATTCGATTACATGAAATCAACCCCAACTCAAGAATATCCGTCATAAAAAATTATAGCATGTGATCTGTCTTTAAAAAGACAACCAAATGCAACGACAGTAAAATTCTCGCGTTAGAGACTTCATAGTAAATCACAAGGGAAAACCAGGAAAAACCCTGCGATACTATCCCGACATCGTAAGTATTTAGTCTTATATTAATTTACTCTCAAAAAATAATACCAAATTCTGACTTGTAACCTGGTTTTCCCTTGTGATTTACTATGAAGTCTCTAACGCGAGAATTTTACTGTCGTTGCATTTGGTTGTCTTTTTAAAGACAGATCACATGCTATAATTTTTTATGACGGATATTCTTGAGTTGGGGTTGATTTTATGTAATCGAATGAACTATCTTTCAGTAAGTCGTCCCAGGAACGCAACTCATAAATATTGGCAATATCATTTTAAAGTCTTCTGCTTTAAAATGTATAATATATGTCTGAATTGCCAATATAAATGAGTGAGATTAAATAAATTATTAGAAGAATCTTTTTCCTTAGCAACAACTCTTTTGTTTATTTTAGTAATATTTTGTATTTTGACAACGGCACCCGATTTGGGCGTCGAAACGTTAATAAAATTATTTTTTTCATTTTAATTGTGGCTTATTTCCCATATAAATAATTAATCATAAAAATGCCACAAGGAAATAGCTTCAGAACAACATTGTATTTTTTGGTTGGCTCACCAAATTCTTGTAACACTGATGATGCTCTTGTTACAGAGCGAAAACGTTTTGTTTATATGTTTGTAGCCCTTTAGGGCTTTTTAAACTAATATACATTTTACCAAGAGGAAATTTTTTTATTAAATTTCACTCAAAATATGTTTATACGAGACGAAAACCTCGAATTCCTTGAGAAAAATATAAGGGCCTCAAACAACTAAAAACAATGTTTTAAAATCAAATAAGCCCAAACTAAAGTATCAGAAACTGATAGAACAAGGTTTGGTGAATTCAAAAATCATTGTGTGTTTTTGAGCCTTAAAAATCATAATTTTTCTTTTTTTTTCAGTTTTAAATTGTTTTTAATCCGACACCCTGATAGGGTATAAGAAAGGGGAGAAAGAAAGAAATTGTTTTTAAGTGGAAAACTATCAACTTTAAAGAAAAATTGCAATAAACCTTTTTTTATTCAGAATGATCCAAAAAAACCGAAAAAAAATGTCCGGGCAGATGAAATTTATTTATACAATTTGTTTAAAAACAATAATTATTGCTATTATTGTTTAAAAACAATATAAAAATGTTGCTCCACATCCTACCAGACTGAAAAAAATGGGAACCTTCTCTGGTTACACCTCCGAGGCTTCTAAAATTTGCAAGCCATAACGGATGCTGAGACTAAGGAAGATGAGGGAATTTTACAATTTATAATTCACGTCCCATTTTCATTAATTCAGATATAAGGTGCGTTCGCGGGTATAGTTGACAAATTGTCGCCGACAATTTCTAACCTCACTTAATATAAATAATACCGTTAATAGGTATATATAATATAATATACCTCACTTAATATACAAGGTATATTACTTTTAATTAATATTAATAACTAATTATTAAATTATACTAGGTAAATATACCTTGTATATTTATGTATTAACGAAATTATTTATATTATTTTAAAGTGCGCATGCGTGTTCTGACAATTTATCCAATTTTCTGACAATTTCAGCGTACCCGCGAACGCAACTGTTTCCAGTTTACGTCAACTTTGCAGTGCATACGTCAACTTAACAAGAAAAGTTAGGTTATGTAGATATGTTGGTGGTGGACATAATATACAGTTGAGTCCGCGAGTCTTGTCATTAAGACAAACTACCTGTGCGTCATTAATACCTGGCGAGATAAAACACATACTTTTTATCTAATCATTCTCTTCCACGCATGAAACTCATGACAAACCAGCTGACGTTTGTTATTAAGTAAAAACACATGTTATTTTTATGAACCATTTAGACTCAGTGCATTGAAAAGAGATAGGTACAAAAAAAGACGATTCGGTATGTTTTCATATTTTAAGCACAATTTGTTTGACGTTTCTGCTTTGTTTAATTTTGTGGCTGTCAGTCAGTTGAATTTTTTGCGGTTTTTGTCGAATTTTTGCGTTTTGAAGTTTCTTTATATTACACAAACAGTTGTTTTCGCAACTAATTTTATAATGGGCTTTGAAATTTTAAGTTAAATAATTATATTTTGGCAATTAATATTTACAACATACAAAGCTAACGTCATTCGCACAGTAAAGAAATGACTGTGTATAGATTTCCGTCAAAGTGAATAAAATAACAAAAATAAAATATGTTATTGAATATTTTTATAAATTGTTTATTTATTTATTAATCAATAATAATAAAATAATTTATTAAGCTACTTCAAATGTAGCTGTAATTCTGCACAAAAATTTTGAAGCAAAACTTACATTTGACATTCTATATATTTGATAACGTCAAATTTTATAATAAAACCCGTAATCGGATCAGTAGCCACTTTCTGTCAGTTGTTGTTGCGTGAAATAGATTTCCGACTTATTTCGTATGCTTTAAATGATGACGCACGGGTAAAGACTCGCGGACTCAAATGTACATTTGACATTCAATATATTTGATAACGTCAAATTTTATAATAAAACCCGTAATCGGAACAGTAGCCACTTTCTGTCAGTTGTTGTTGCGTGAAATAGATTTCCGACTTATTTCGTATGCTTTAAATGATGACGCACGGGTAAAGACTCGCGGACTCAACTGTACATTTGACATTCAATATATTTGATAACGTCAAATTTTATAATAAAACCCGTAATCGGAACAGTAGCCACTTTCTGTCAGTTGTTGTTGCGTGAAATAAATTTCCGACTTATTTCGTATGCTTTAAATGATGACGCACGGGTAAAGACTCGCGGACTCAACTGTACATTTGACATTCAATATATTTGATAACGTCAAATTTTATAATAAAACCCGTAATCGGAACAGTAGCCACTTTCTGTCAGTTGTTGTTGCGTGAAATAGATTTCCGACTTATTTCGTATGCTTTAAATGATGACGCACGGGTAAAGACTCGCGGACTCAACTGTACAGCATCTTGTTTGATTTCATTTATTATTGTTACTTATAATTTTGTTAATTCTTTTTATTTTTAATTAAAGTTCTGTGTTAAAGTTTTTGACTGATTTTTTATGTTTTATAATCTTAATCAAAATTAATTGATAAACCAATGATATAAATTCACATTAAAACAAGACATACGTAATTTTTTGCACGGCTAGCTTTGATCCCAATAATTGTGGATCGCTCGTTACCAAACAACACAGCAAAATATCTTCGTCCGACTCAATTTTTATTGTGTGAAAAGAACTACCGCACGAGAAAACCCTCGCACGTTCAAAATTCTAATAATGTGAAACAGCCCTTAAGAAGTTGGAAAATCGCTGGAATCTTTGTATTAAGCTAAAAGGAGACTATAATATACTAAAATAAAAGAAGTTTCTGGAAAAAAATGTTTTCATTTTAAGGAGGGTACTTATCAGACCGTCTAATAATATCATTTTTAAAGTAATAGACATTCTTTTTAGACATTTGTTTTAAAAATTAAATTTATGAATATTATAACTTTTTAATTGAGAAATGTAAAATTAATATTAAATACGCATAAACACGCTACTAGTCGCCACGCTATTAGATACATCGATACATGGATAGGTTCCTAATTGCTATGCTTATTGGCTAATCCGGTCTGTTCTCAGATGTGACTTTCATCTCTGTCGTGTTACTGTTAAGAAACTATTCAAAATAAGTGTTTTTCCATACAAAAAATATATTAATTAATAGTACTGATGCACTTCTTTAACTTTATTCAAACACCAAGAATATTACAATACTTTAAAAATTTTTCTTTGACAAAATGACAACTGTAAGTCAAGTACAGCTTATCTATTAATTGTCAACTGTTAGTATTTACAATAGTTTCTATACATTTTCTGACGTTCTAAACGTCAGTACACATAAAAATAAACATTGCAACAAATGAGGGGTCCAGGAGTGTAATAGGTCATGTTTCTCCTTATCTAGTAGGGTGGCGGTTAGTGTATGTATATGATCAAAACCAGCTGCAAAAGATAAAAATAAAAGTACTTACATTGTATCTTGAAGAATCTCGTGCTGTGTTCTGTAGAGTTCCACACAAACCTTGAATAAGCTTCAAAAAATCTAAAACAAAAACACCATATTATATAAAACAGCCCATGGAAACAACAAATAAATCTAAGCGCAAACACAGACGAATCACTTTGCAGCGCCAGCCTGGCGTCAATTACAAGATCAATGGGACTACAAAATCGCCTGTTTAAGGGCACCCGAAGTCCCATTTAACGACAATGTTAACATTATGTCACATAGCGCTATAACCAAAGCACTTAGAGACCTAATTTTTTTATGTTGAAACTAGATGTCTGTATTGTTTAGTCCCGCGTAGATTTTTGTAAAGTTAGAGTGAAAGAAACGTTTATTTTAAAAAATGTTAATATACTCGTACAACAAAACCCAAAAAAAGTTTAATTTTATATTTTATTTTACTTGTTTTTGTACATTTTTCAATGAAACTTTAATCGGGACTTGATAATATCTATTTACAACTGATGTAAAATGTAAAAAAATTATATTTGAAATAATAATATATAAAAATGTGAAATAATAATTTGAAATAATTTTGAAGTTCTCAATATTTTTTAGTGACAAAACATAACCTGGCCAAACCTAACCTAGTCGAAAATAATACAAACAAGTTTACATGTAACTGAAAATTGAAGTGACCTAGTGCCGTTACAATATTCTTTAGTGACTAAAACATAAATATGTACATATGTATAATCAAACAGAACCCTAATTTTTTTCTAATTTCGCCTTAAATTTAAATAAAGATAAACTATTAATTTTGTTCAGACTATCTTTATACAGGGTGTTTGGTAAAGAATGGGCCATAGCTTAACTTTAGATTCCTGAGATTAAAATAAGTCGATTTAAGCTAACTTACCTTAGTACCAAAGTTGATGGACTTGGCTAACAACACGAAATTTGGTAAGTGGGGTTTTTTTGGGATGAGAAATCTAAATTCGCCACCAAAAATGATGTATTACCCAGAGGGCGCTACATGCGTCTTTCAGAGATCATTTAATACGTTAATTTTTTTTTATCTTCCACTCCACGTAATTTTTGAATCAAAATTTTTATTCTCTTAATATTTTTACTTAAAAAACTTATACTACATTTATATCACTAAACTCAATTGTTTTCGAGATAAACGCATTTTAAATCTGAGATACAACATGATTTTTTGAATAATATCATTGTAGTTAGACCCGAAAAATAAACTTGAAACCATAATCATTGTGCCAGTTCTCATAATTACATAATGTCATTGCATCGCAAATTCCATTTGAAGAAATTTGCGATACATTTTTGTAAATTTTTATGGTTTTAGGTTATTTTTCGGGTGTAACTACAATGATATTATGCAAAAAATAATGTTGCCTAGCAGATTTAAAATGCGTTTATCTCGAAAACGGTTAAGCTTAGTGAGATAAATGTAGTATACAGGGTGAGTCATGAGGAACTGTACATACTCCTACCTCGTATAGAGGCTCCTATGGGGAATAACAAATGACCATTAAAAAGTGTCTGCTCCCATTGTTTAATAATATACAGGGCGAGTTTCGCGTTTTGACAGAAATTTGTATTCGTCATAATTTTTGAACGGTCAGATCGATGTGTATTTTAGTCAATCTAATCAATCTAAGTCAATCTTTAGTCTTATTTTGGTCAATCGTTACACTATTACCACCTAATTAACTGATTTATTCAAACTAGAAAAAAATCAGGTCCGGCTTTAAAAAATTAGTTCGTTTTGGTCTTAGAACAAAATTTTACCCTGTATAGGGTTTTTTGAAAACTCTAATAATAATTTTACAACTTGACGAATAGGCAATTAAAATGGCATATTTATTTTTTTCCCCACACGATTACTTAATTTTTTATAAAAAATCAAGTTTGGCTATGAATTAAAAGTTTGGTAAAGTGAACCACAGATTTAAAAAAAATATTTTTTATTACAAAAATTAGTTTTTTTAAACAAATATTTAATTTATGTTACCACCCAATCAACTGATTTCTTCAAACTAGAAAAAAATCAGGCCCGGATTTAAAAAAATTAGTTCGTTTTGGTCTTAGAAAAAATTTCACCCTGTATACGCTTTTTGAAAACTCTAATATGAATTTTACAAATTAGATAAATGGGTAATTAAAATTTTATATTTATTTTTTTCCCCACACGATTACTTATTTTTTTATAAAAAAATCAAATTCGACTATGAATAATTATTAAAAGTTTGGTGTAAAGTGAACCATAGATTTAAAAAAATTAAGTTTTATTACAAAAATTAATTTTTTTTAACAAATATTTAATTTATGTTACCACCCAATCAACTGACTTATTCAAACTAAAAAAAAATCAGGCCCGGATTTAAAAAAATTAGTTCGTTTTGGTCTTAGAAAAAATTTCACCCTGTATACGCTTTTTGAAAACTCTAATATGAATTTTACAAATTAGACAAATAGGCAATTAAAATGGCATATTTATTTTTTTCCCCACACGATTACTTAATTTTTTATTAAAAAATCAAATTTGTCAAAATCGGAATTTTAACCTAAAAATGAAATCACGGTGTAACTCGCTACAAGTCTGTTCCATTTTAATATTTTTTTTTTCTGAAATTTTTACAGTACATATCTCTTACCATTGTGAAAACAATGAAAATTGTTGTAGACTTTCAGTCTTCTTCTCGTAAAAGTTATGAATTTAAAAAAATAAATGGTGCAGATTCGTGAATTGCAAAGTTAAATCGCAAAAATTAAGTGAAAAAATTTAAAATTTATCCATTTGATCACGTCTATGGTAAACTATAGAGTCCAAAGAGAAGTGGTATTGGAAGTTTTAGATCTAGACGTGTTATAGAAAAAAAAAATGGTGAAACTTTTAATTTTAAGAAAAACGTTGTTTAATTGTTTTATTTTTATAGTAAAATTGCGATTTTGACAAATTTGATTTTTTTAATAAAGAATTAAGTAATCGTGTGGGGAAAAAATAAATATGTCATTTTAATTGCCTATTTGTCTAATTTGCAAAATTCATATTAGAGTTTTCAAAAAGCGTATACAGGGTGAAATTTTTTCTAAGACCCAAACGGACTAATTTTTTATAACCGGACCTGATTTTTTTCTAGTTTGAATAAATCAGTTTATTGGGTGGTAATATAAATTAAATATTTGTTTAAAAAAAAATAATTTTTGTAATATAAGTTATTTTTTTAATCTTTGGTTTACTTTACCAAACTTTTAATTTATAGTCAAATTTGATTTTTTTATAAAAAATTAAGTAATCGTGTGGGGAAAAAAATAAATATGCCATTTTAATTGCCTATTTGTTTAATTTGTAAAATTCCTATTAGAGTTTTCAAAAAGCATATACAGGGTGAAATTTTTTTTATACCCAAACGAACTAATTTCTTAAAGCTGGACCTGATTGTTTTCTAGTTTGAATAAATCAATTTATTGGGTGGTAATAGTGTAACAATTGACCAAAACACAGAAACAACTAACCATACAGAAGCGAATCTTACTGTCGTTTCCATTGACTTTGTGGGGACCTAAATATTTGACCTTGTGCACCAGTTACAGAATAGAACTTAATGTTCTAAGGAATAGACCATTCCAAATGATGTGGTATTTTTGACAAGTAGATATTAATTAAATATGAAATATAAAATTTAACTACAAAATATAAATAAACTATAAAATAAAACATATATAAATATAAAATTTAACTATAAACAACTGTTACTGTCAGTCGCAAAAGTGAGGTTGAACCAGTTACGTGACGCATGAGCATAAAATTTATGTTACCGTTTTCGGCCCGAGTTTCGCTTCTGTATGGTTAGTCAGGGTTACCAGACCTAGGGAATTTTCCCTAAACCTAGGAAATTTTGAGCCAGCTTAGGGAAAAACGGAATTTTATTCAATTCTATGACAAATCTAGGGAATTTTTAATATTCGTAAGACGATTTTAAAAAAATTGTTGGATTTTATAAACTTTACAAAATTGCATATTATAGGTTTGTTCCAACACGACCGAGAACCGTCAGGAAACGGTAACGATCCTGCGCAGTAAAGAAAATCCGTTCCAACAAAAATATGATCGTCATCGGATCGTCCTTCCCACTGTTCCAACAAGAATTGTGATCTTTCGGTGACGGTTTCGTGATGATCATTTCAGTAATCGGGCAAATGCATAATGTGCTGGTTGGACTGACTTGAGCACTAGGATTTAATTCTTTAAATTTTTTGAGCCTTTGATCGACTAAAAGCACACAAGCTGTCACCAACAAAAATGACAAATATATGATTACCGTCATGGGACGATAACTGGGCGATACAATTACGAACATGCGCACAACAAACGGTACAAGCAGTTTCGTGACGGTTTTTGGGCCGTCCAAAAGTTCATGTTGGAACAAACCTTATATTATCTACATGGATATCGTTAAAACGTATTATTCGGAAATTCGGGGAATCACAGCGATACGTCAAAGTTTAGAAGTGAAGAGAATATCACATAGATATCGATTTTTACGATAATTGCGATTCGGAAATTCGGGGAATCACAGCGATGCGTCAAAGTTTAGAAGTGGAGAGAATATGACAGATTAATATCGATTCAGATCGATTTTTACGATTATTCCCCATTTGTTATTAAATAAGGTTATTATTATTATTATTAATAAGGTTATGTTATAAATCCATAATTTATCAGGGTTTCTCGTTTCTGGGTTGTAGGATTAAATGATTGTCCATATATAAAATCCACGAAGAAATTTATCTGGGATAGGGTTCTATCATTAGTATGGTATAAACCAGCGGTTCTCAATCTGTGGTACATGTACCAATGGTACATTTCATTTTTAGAGGTGGTACACAAAACGCAAAAACAGCCAAAATCAGCACCACTATTATATATAATTAGATCACCTAGTTAGATATGTATTTCAGTTAGGTGGTACCAAAAATAATAAAAAGTATTTGGTGGTACATGACACAAAAAGATTGAGAACCGCTGGTATAAACAATGATGGCGTAAAACTTCGAGATGCTGGAATCAATTTCTATAGTTGGACTATTATTATTTATAATTTAGTTGGACACATTTTATCACATTGTTAAGTCGAAAAAGAACAACTCTAATAAATAAATAGAAAATATAAAAATATTAGATAACCATAAATTAATGTTCGATTTTTGATTTGGTGTGTCGCTCGTCAATAATAATCGATTCGAATCGATCAGCGTTTCGATCATTTTTAATTTTGACCATTTCGATTATTGTACAGTTTGGAAGTACATACAAGCTAGAAGTGTACAATATTTACCGTACAATGCCAGGGTTGCTAAATTTCGGGGTTTACTCGTAACATATATACAAAAATACTGGGTCTATTCGCAGAGCACATCCTGAACTTACCCAGAGGGAGCACGCCTGCGCATTTGCTGTTCACAGGGAAAAAATTCGACCTATCCAACGCCCAGTTTTGTAATGCCGATGCGCAGGATGTGCTCCGCGAATAGACCTGTTGAAAATATATAGGGAATTCTAGGGTAAAATGGTCGTCAAGCTGGCAACCCTGTGGTTAGATATTCTGTGACCAAAATAAGAGACACACCGATCGTAGAGCCCGCGCACACTGCAGACTTTTTAGTCGGCTTCTTAATCAGTATAGAGCAGTGGTTCCCAACCTTTTATGTCTGGCGACCCACTTTCTGATGTTTTTTCGTATTCGCGACCCATCCCTAACCTCCATCGGTTGTAAGCTCGACACATTTGGACCAATTAGTTCCATTTTCGCGAAAAAAACTATCCAATGAATCGAAAATGTCTTGGCCAGTTATAGTGGTGTTTAGTATGTGGCAAAATAACATTTCTTCTTCAACTGATTGATTGAAACTAAACCTACTAAGCATAACGAATTAAATTTGTCGGCAATATCTGTACTTTCGTCTAATTGTAGAATTGTAGAATAAAAGTCATTTTCTTGCATAGCAGATATTAAACTCTCCTTTACGTTAACAGACATTTCCTTGATTGGACGTTTCACTGTACTGTGTTTCACAGTGTTGGATAGGGGTATTTTACAAATCTGTTGATCTGCTTTTTTATCAAACAGAAATGACGAAATTATTTCTGCCCAGGGCAAAATGAGGTCCTCGCCTGCTGTGTGCGGAGCGCTATTTTTTGCTATTAGCAAAGACAGCTGGTAAAAGGCCATGGTAATTTTATTTATTACCCTGTCCCGAAGCCACATGCATAGTTCTTTGAAAAAACATCAAAGGTTTATTTAAGGTTTCTTGATGATTAGTTGAAATGTGGTTGAAGTGATCTTTTGAAGGCTTCATACTTTCGAAAGGTTTAGCCAAGGTTTCGAAACAAATCGGTACATTGGAGTATAGGTTCTTCTTCCGTACCTATGAACGTGAAAACGTATTGAAGGTATAGAAACAATATTTTCGTAACATTTTCTTCCCCTTCTTAACATTTGAAAATACTGAAGGCATTTTAGCGTCATTGTTAGTAGACGAATAGGATCACCTTCACCAGCATATTGCAGTTTTCTCTTAACATAAGACCCACTTTTCAGGCAGTTTTCCATTGTTAAATAGTATAAAAATCAGTGAAGACTTTACTACTTTTAAATGAGAACAACGTTAGAAAGATTATTAAGCCACTGCCGTATGTTTGGGTCCGAGTGATTGGGTCCGAGTCGTGGGACCGAGTAAGGGAGCGAGTGGGAAAAATCGTTCTGCCTGGGAGAGCACCGGTCTGTACACTACTCAGGTACTGTAAGACCCACGTCGCGACCCACCTGAAATCCGCCCGCGACCCACTAGTGGGTCGCGACCCACCGGTTGGGAAACGCTGGTATAGAGAATAGAGAGGTATGCAGATGCGCACATTACACCGATTCACCGATGCACACCTCTCTGTACTGATTAAGAAACCGACTAAACTATCGGCCGATTAAAAAGTCTGCAGTGTGCGCGGGCTCTTACCGTTCAAAAATTATGACGAATACAAAGGGCCTAGCCGGGTAAGATGGTGAAAAGTGCCCCCAACTCGATTTAAATTCCATATAGGCCACTTTTTAGCACATATAGAGGAACTCACTTCCTGAAATTTTTAGCCCCCTAGGTGGTCACGTGACCCTCCTAGAGCCTAATTAGGCTTTTTTATGTTTTTATTTTTTATCTCAGCCGCATCAAAAGCTAGCCAAAAACTGTATTTAAAAAAGTTGTAAGTTTAAAAAAGATCTATATGAAAAAAATTTTTTTATTTTTTGGCGGGAAATTCGAATTTTTAGAACAATTTTAAACTTTTAAATAACTCTGAAAAAAAAACTAAGACACTCGGTTTTACGAAAATCAATTATAACGTGTATTTTTACACAATCTCTCACTCTGAATTTTTTCAGATTTTTAAAATTGGTGAGACCATTACTATGCGCGCCAATGATGAATATCAAATCCTTAATTGTATGTCAAAACATGCACAATAACTACCTCTTAAAACCCGCCAAGTTTTATTACAATGTTGCTAGTAGTTTCAGCAAAATCGTAAAAAATGTGTAAAATTTTGTTTTCTTCAACGCCCTGTATCGTGAAAATGGATGGCCTTACAAAAAAATTTTATTAAGCACACCCCAATTACTTTTCATTTTTTTACCTATTCTAGTGACGGTGTTACCTTTTTTGAAAAATATGTATAAAATTGTATCAAAAAGCGAAAAAAAAAACCGAAAAAATGCGGTTTTTTATTTTTAAAGGTACGTTTCACCAATTTTATAAATTTAAAAAAATTCAGGGTGAAAGATTGTGCAAAAATACACATTATAATTGATTTTCGTAAAAACGAGTGTCTTAGTTTTTTTTTCAGAGTTATTTAAAAGTTTAAAATTGTTCTAAAAATTCGAATTTCCCGCCAAAAAATAAAAAAAAAAATTTATATAGATCTTTTTGAAACTTACAACTTTTTTAAATAAAGTTTTTGGCTAGAGCTCTTGACGCAGCTGAGATAAAAAATAAAAACATAAAAAGCCTAATTAGGCTCTAGGGGGTCACGTGACCACCTAGGGGGCTAAAAATTTCAGAAAGTGAGTTCCTCTATATGTGCTAAAAAGTGACCTATATGGAATTTAAATTGAGTTGGGGGCACTTTTCACCATCTTACCCGGCTAGGCCCCTTCTGTAAAAATTAACAACTCGCCCTGTATATTATTAAACAATGGGAGCAGACACTTTTTAATGGTCATTTGTTATTCCCCATATGGGCCTCTATACGAGGTAGGAGTATGTACAGTTCCTCATGACTCACCCTGTATATTTTTTAAGTAAAATTATTAAATATTAAAAATAAAAGTTTTGATTCAAAAAGTATGTAGGGTGGGTAATAAAAAAAAATGAACCAATTAAATGAGTGCTGAAAGGCGTATGTGGCGCCCTCTGGGTAATACATCTTTTTTGGTAGCGAATTTAGATTTCTCGTCCCAAAAAACCCTGCTTACCAAATTTTGTGTTATTGTTATTATCCATATATTATCCAATTATCCATGTGTTATTATTATTGTCTGTTAGGAAAAATTCAAAAATAAATAAGTTTTAATAATATAAAAATAAAACTATGACACCCTGTATTTCGGTTATTACCAACTTTCGTACTAAGGTAAGTTAGCCTAAATAGACCTATTTTAACCTTAGAAATCTAAGGTTAAGCTATGGCACATTCTTTACCAAACACCCAGTATTTGAAACGTTCTTATACAATCTTATTCTTGTATTTACCTACAATTATACCATTGCCTGAAATTGTACAAGAAATAAATACAAAAAAAGTATGGTAACAATGCAGATGCCAGATGCCAAATACATGAATGTTTTAGTTCCAGGTCCAATACATACACGTTTGTATCTACATCCAGAAATTATAAAATTCAGATTTACGCGGGAAATATGTAATTGTCTTCAATGTCATTGAAAATTAAAAACCGCCAAATGCCGACTTAGCGGTTTTGCCAGATGAGAGTCGATATATGATTAATGCCCGGTTGCACCAACAGATCTTAAGCTTAAGTCGAGAATGTCATAAGAAATAATTAATATAATATAATTATAATATAATAAGAATACCATAATATAATATAGATATAGTTGATAATAAGGTATGAATCTAAAATTATGGTGCAACGTAAGTGATACTCAAGGAGGCCTTATCTTTAAGTAGAGCTTAGCTAAGCTGGAACTTAAGATCTGTTGGTGCAACCGGGCATAAAACCTTTTTCAAAAGAAAAGTATGTACTTACATTAAGTTACGTCATGAAGAATCTCTTGTTGTGTTCTATGGCTTTGCACATTGCACTTAAACACTTCCGAAACCTCTGTCATTTCTGTCTTTATGTCATTATTCCACAACCTAACCGAACCTAATCTTGAACAGGATTCTTTTTAACAAGAAAGACACTTCTAAGACAATTTATTCCAAGAATATTTATTTAACCCTTCGAAAAATCGATGGTAAGATATTATGGGGCTTAGCTGGAAGTACAGACATACGACGGGAAGCAAGGTTTATAACTGTGTAAGAAACAGAAGATTAGAATGGACTGACCACATAAACCAAAAATAACAAATAATACAGTAGCAAGGGTAGTAAAGACGGAGAGAGCCGGTTTTCCAATAGGAAGACGATCCAGTGGTAAGACCAAGAAAACGATGGAACGACAACTGAGTCATGTCTATACAAAAAGAACAAGATAATTTATTAAAAGTTCTCACTCAACAAGCACCATTCACTTTTACCGTAACACCACAATGTTCCAATTGTCCTTTATTTGATTTCTACTTTAATTATTGACAAGATCACACAATTAAAACGAAAAAAAAATATTAACTGCCGACCGACGTACCAGTTCGCGACATACTGCTAATTTTTAAATTTTTTAGACGACTCGTTACCGCTACTCCCACTATTTAGAGAGGGGTGAAAGAATAGGGTAGAATAACGGTAGAATGGAAAGTGTTTCTCCGAATTTGCACACGCCTCCAAGATAGGGGAAACTTGCCTGTTGGCGCGTTGGTACCATCTCCAGCGTTGCCATATTTAGTAGATTTCTACATTTTTCGTAAATTTTGGAATGTATATATTTTTTTTTTAATTCTAGTATAATTCTAGTCTCTTGTAAGTAGGCAATATTTTTAGTAGATTTTTAGTGTATTTCAAAATTCATGCTTTTTAATAGTAGTTGCCACATTTTTAAATTAATTGTAAGACATTTTGTTACAATTTCCTAATGGCATTATCCAAAATACGATTCAGGACGTAGATAGGTAATAATGAATACAGAGAAATTAAATTGGATTCTTGAATCAAACTTGCTTGTTTCAAGCAACAGTGCAATAAATATTTCGGGTAATATTGAACATGATATTGAAGAGTTCTGGCATTCTAACTTTGCAAAAAATGCTGTGTTTATTTGTTTCTAATGTAAAATGCGAAATAATTTTTTCCGCTTTTAACCGTATTAAAACTGTATTTTACAAAAAAAACCGTATTAAACCGTAATTTATAAAGAAAAAGTATATTAGTAGCAAGCTGAAAATTTGTTAATAGCTTAAGGGTGTCTAGTCGGACAAACTTTGATGTACATGTACGGAAACTCTGGAACAGGGAAAGTTTTAATTGTGGAACAGGTTACTGGTTTCGAACGTCAGACTACTAAAACGTCGTATGTATTTTGTCGGACAGAACTTCCAATTGATTTGTTACCCTTTCATTAAACTCTCATGCAAAAATTAGACTGCTATTTACCATCAACATAATTCCTGTCATTTGACATGTTGTAAGTGTCGGACTTAGTAAAATACCCAATATACAGGGTGTTCCAGACTAATTTAGCCAGGCTATATCTCTTAAACGAATAGAGATTTTCGAATGGGACAAAAAATTATCTATTTACTATTCCATTTGTAATACACTGTAATATGGCGTAGAAAAAATCATCCCCTAAATATTCATCCCTTAGTTACAACCCCTAACTTAGATTTTTTAAATAGCACCCTGTACATTTTTTTATAGTTTTGGATGTGGTCTTCGATCGTCTATTCAACACATTTTTTTAAAATAAAATCGGTTAGTAAGCAATCAAGAAAAATATCAGTTTATTTTTGATAATTTATATGTCCAAGACTAATTTATCCAGGCTATATTTCTTAAACGAATAAAGATTTTCGAATGGGACAAAAACTAATCTATTTCATTTGTAATACACTTTAATAATGCGTAGAAAAAATCATCCCCTAAATATTCATCCCTTAGTTACAACTCCTAACTTTAATTTTTTTTAATAGCACCCTGTAACTAAGGGATGAATATGTAGGGGATGATTTTTTTTCTACACCATATTAAACTGTATTACAAATGGAATAGATCAGTTTTTGTCCCATTCGAAAATCTTTATTCGTTTAAGAAATATAGCCTGGATAAATTAGTCTGGGACACATAATTAACAAAAATAAAGTGATATTTTCTTGATTATTTACTAACCTATTTTATTTTTGAAAAATGTGTTGAATAGACGATTGAAGACCACATCCAAAACTATAAAAAAGTGTACAGGGTGCTATTAAAAAAATTAAAGTAAGGGGTTGTAACTAAGGGATGAATAGGCTATTGATTATATTCAAAATAAGATAGCTAAAAGGAACTACAACGTTAACGGGGTTTTATTATTACATATGGTCAATGGACATCTATATATGAAAAAACCGCGGAGTGCTACCATTTAGAGGGGTGCGTTTTTGAGAAATGGGTGAATTAGTCCCTGGGTACAGGTTACATTAGGGTGATTTCTATGCACTTTTGGTACAAACATATCTACATAAAAAGTGTTCCTGGTTAAATTTCCTATTTAAATATCACTTTTTAAAGTCAATGATACTTTTTTTTACAAAAATATATTAAAAAAAAGCACAAAGAAACCCAAAAGAAAGAAATTTTGTTTTTTGTCCCATAACTTTTGTCCACGAGGATATAGGTATAGACATTGCTTTACAGAAAAAAAAACCTGCATATTTCTTCTTTAAAATCTTGTTCAGTAGAGGTAATTAGGATTTATAGTTTTCGAAATATGATTTTTCAAAATTCGCCACTCACAGCAATTTTGGGCAATTTTCCTTGTTATTTCGAAAATATTGTTCTGTAACTTTTTTCTACGTAACTTTAGGTATATATAATGGTACACGTAATAGGAATAGAAATCAATTACCTTTAAAATGGCCTACTGTATAACGTTGTACGACTTTTTTTAAAGAGATTATGGTTTTTCAAGGTTTTATACTTTTAACGATTTTTCTAATATAATATAAAAATAAAATAATATTATTATATAATTATATTATTATATAGTATATATTATATAATACCTAATATAAAAAATATCATTTTTTACATTTTTTACGATTATTTTTGAAATTTCTCATTATAACTTTTTTTTCTAGTACACGAATATACTATATATTGCTCAATAAAGAGGGCTTACTTTCTGTTCTTTAAAATGGTGTATCATATATATTTAAATATGTAATGGAAACCAAGTGATTCTTTGATATTTTTTTACGTGTAATATTTAAAATTATTTCTTTTACAAAAATTACATAAACATTAGTCTTAGAAAACATCACTTTAGTTAAAATTATTTTAACGTTGACATTTAAAAATTTTCAAAATCAAAGTCCATCTGTTCGTTAGCATTAGCTTCAATATCTTCCTCTGACACCTCAGTTATCATAGAGTTCCCACAATTAGTACCCATGCACATGCACCCTTTGCAGAATATTGAACAACTAATTCCTATCTTCCTACAACCGCAGTTTTTTGTACATTCTTTAAGGATAAGCAAAGCTTGTGGTGCAGGAGCTTTGACAGTAAATATTGGAATTAATCCATATTTTGAAGTTTGCCCGGCCGAGTCAAGTGGATCCAAAGTATTACCTATAAAAAATAAGATTCAATCATAACACACAATCACATAAAAAAGTTATAATGAAGAATTTAAAAATAATCCTAAAATCAAAAATCGTTGCAAGTACTTATTACATTTTGAAAAACCATAGCTTATTCAAAAATAATCCTAGAATTTTTTATAATACACCATTTTAAAGTAAACAGAATAAGCTTTCTTTTTTATTATATAATATATACCTAAATGTAGAAAAAAAAGTTATAATGGGAATTTAAAAAATAATCGTAAAAAATATAAAAATTCGTTAAATATATAGTCTTGAAAAAGATAACCTCTTTAAAAGAAGTGGTACAACATCACACAGTAAAATATTTTAAAGGTACATAATTGATTTCTATTCCTCTTACACGTGCCATTGCATATGCCTAAAGTTACGTAGAAAAAAGTTACAGAACAATATTTGCGAAATAACAAGGAACATTGCTAAAACTTGCTGTGAGTGGCGAACTTTGAAAAATCATATTTCGAAAACTATAAATCCTAATGACCTCTACCAAACATTATTTTAAAGAAAAAATATGTAAGTTTTTTTTCTGTGAAGCAATGTCTATACCTATATCCCCGTGGACAAAAGTTATGGCACAAAAACCAAAATGTCTTTCTTTGTGCTTTTTCTTTTGAATATATTTTTGTAAAATAAAGTATCTTTGACTTTAAAAAGTTATATTTAGATAGAAAATTTAACCAGGAACAATTTTTATGTATCTTTACGTGTTTGTACCAAAAGTGCATAGAACTGACCCTAATGTAACCTGTGCCCAGGGACTAATTCACCCATTTCTCAAAAACGCACCCCTTTAAATGGTAGCACTCCGCGGTTTTTTCATATATAGAGATTCATTGACCATATGAAATAATAAAACCTCGTTAAAGTTGTAGTTCCTTTCTATAGTACATAATCAATAGCCTAGAATTTTTATACGCCATATTACAGTTTATTACAAATGGAATAGATCAGTTCTATCCCATTTGAAAATCTCTATTCGTTTAAGAGATATAGCCTGACTAAATTAGTCTGGGACACCCTGTACAGTGAGGACGTTTGAGTTGGAATAAATTCATTATCTCGAAAATGGGCAAATTTGGAGAGAAATCCTGAAACAGGTCGATTTTTATTTTAAAATTAACTACCTTACTAATAAAACTCTCGTATTCTAAGGTTATTCCGTATTTATATTAGAATAGTTATCCTAAGTATAAGGTAGATATAATACGAAAATAATTTGTTACCAATAAACTCGGTATAAGTTAGTCATATAAGTATTCCCACTTTATTCCGAAATAATAGTTTGGCAACGGCGCAATCTTCTGCACAAATCCACAGAACAACGATATAGTGCAGTCACTGAGAGTGGATATGACCTATTAGGTACCTCCGATTTCGTTGAACCTCTATCGATTTGCATAAAAATTGGTGAGTGGTTAGAGGATATCTCAGGGAACAAAGGTGACATGGTGTCAACTTGCGGTTTTACCCTGGGGGTGGATGCCACCCCTTCTCGGGGGTGAAAATTATTTTCTTAAAAATAACTCGATATTTCGATAGAGTGACAAATTCTAAGCAAAATTTGTTATATAAAGTTATTAAAATAAATCAAAAAAATTTGAGTTATTAAAGATCAAAGATTTTAATTTTTCGTTAGAAAAATTCATGGTTTTAGCCGATTTTTTATAAATAACTCAAAAACTATAAATTTTTACAAAAAAGTTATTACCAAAATTGAAGCTAATAAAAAACGAAATAAACTCCTTAATATAAAAACCTTTTAATGTCAACTAAAAGTGAGTTATAGATTTAAACATTTGTCAAAGTACTTAAAAATATCTATCAAATAAGCCTCCGAACAAGTTGATAGTATTAAAATTTATGCACCAAAAATGTTTCAAAATTTATCTTTTAAAAATTTTTCTAAAAAATGTTATAGTTTTTTTAAAAACTCCATTAATTTTTAAACGCTTTTATTGAGTTCAATAGTTTGCGTCAAATCTTTAGACGTTAATTTGACTGCCTTTTCTCTAATGCAAATGAATGGAAATTTGCAGACATAATAATGAATTCCCGGGAACAATACCGAATAGTCAATAAAAAAATTTTTATGTTTATTAATTATATAATTATATAATATAATAGTATTATGGACTAGTTCTAAATTCGTTCGCGGTGTAAATTAATCCTGAACTGATTCTGAACCGCGCCTGCGTACAACCCGAGTCCTAAGAGTGTGCGTACTAATCCTGGACAAGTACAGTATCTTTACCGCGAACGAAGCTATAGTACCATAATGGTACAATATTCTACCTGTATTTTGATTATCTTTCAAAATTCTTAGATAATTGCAATGCCTCAATAGACTCCTTTGTATAAATTTTGTAAAATGCCTTTTGTAAAATGTAAAAATACCTTGAATATATTAAAATTACGAACAATAATGGTTCTTGCCAGGTAGTTTCAGGTCTATACAAAACAATCATTTTCGTTTTACCTATTTGAATTTATAGTTATTCAAAATTCCATTACAACAAACAATGAAGATATGAGAAGGTCAACAAAGACAGCTTTCTATTGATTGTTAATCTTGAATACATACGGGGTTGGTTGATAGTCCATTTACTCACGGTTTTTCCTTTAAATTTTAATGTTTTGGTTGATAGTCCATTTACTCACGGTTTTTGCTTTAAATTTTAATATTTTCTTACAAACTTGGAGTCGGTGTTTAGGTTTTGCTGCAAATTATATTATTCACATGTCAAGTTTCTTTTAAATATTGTGGAGCAGCAATGACAAAACAATTAACAACATTAATAATTAACAAAATCATAAAATACCGGAAGAATGGAGAACGAGCGAACTAATTCTACTATTAAAAAAAACGAGATAAAAAGCAGCCAGAAAACTACAGAGGTATCAACTTGTTAAATACTACCCTAAAACTTACAACTAAAATCTTACAAGACGTAACGAATCAGAGGATAAGTTTAGCATATGAACAACAGAGTTTTCGTACTGGAAGATCGTGTACAGATGCAATATTCGTCATAAAGCAAATTACGGAGAAATCACTAGAGTATAATAGACCAGCATTTCTATGTCTGATTGACTTAAAGAAAGCATTTGACAGAGTAAGACTCAGGGATGTAATCCACCTTCTGTATAATAGAGAAATCCCTCTAGATATCATAAAAACTATTGAGAACATCTACCAAAATAACAAGATGGAAGTCAGAATAGATGGACAACTTACAGAACCTGTAGATATAGGCAGCGGAATAAGACAGGGAGACTCATTGAGTCCTTTGCTATTCAATTAATCATAGATGAAATCATCAAAAACGTCAACATGATAGAAGAGGATATAAAATGGGAAACAAAGAAGTAGAAATACTTTGCTGCGCAGACGACCCAATATCGATAGCCCAAGATGAAGGTTAGTCCACAGATTTAACATAAGAGCAAAAGAAAATTCAATATGACAATTTCATCTCAGAAAACCAAAACAATAGTAATCAGTAAAGAACCAATCAGATGCAAAATAGAAAGTGATGGTATCAGTATTGAACAAGTAATGGAAGTAAAATACCTTGGAATTACATTGTCAAATTACGGAGACCTAGACAAAGAAGTGAGAAATCAAGTACAAAAAGCAAATAGATTGGCAGGATGCCTTAATAACACTATATGGCGAAACCGACATATTACCACTAAGATGAAGTCAAGAATTTATAAAGCCAGTGTAAGACCAATAATGACATATGGATCAGAAACAAGACCCGATACAGCCACAACACAAAGACTATTGGAAACGGCAGAAATGAGAGTAGGTATGTACTGAGAAGAATTACAGGAAATACACTGAGAGATCGAAAGAGAAGCGAAGATATTAGAAGGTAATGTAACGTACAGTGTATAAACGAATGGACACTAAATAGAAAAAAAGAATGGAACAACCATATAACCAGAATGGGGGAGACACGTGTGGTCAAAATAGCAGGAGATAAATCACCAATCGGCAGAAGAAGTATCGGCCGACCGCGCAAAAGATGGAGTGACAACCTTCCATAGAGGTATCAATCCGTCAATGAACAAGCAGCATTGCTTATAAAGAGGGAGAAGAAGAAGAAGTTTCTTTTGGGCTCTTTCAACTTCGCAACCTTTCTCCCTTGACTAAGAACATTTCTACATAATTATTCGTTCTGTTTGTAAGGATCAAAAATTGAATCAAATAGTTGCCCAAAAATTATTAAATAGAATCATTGATTGTCAGATAATTTCGATTTACATCTGTTACATTTGTCGTTCCATCCAGGTTCCAATTCTCTCATTTTTCAGTTTTTTCCTATGTATATTTTTTGCCAGACTTTCTCAGCTTCTTCAAGACATTAATTTTGCAAGTTTCCGCTGTCGATGTATCTTGAGGGCCGCATATGACATGCCTCCCGAAAAAGGGTTTCTTACCTGTCGCTAAAATGATCACATACGAATTGCCTCCCACGCTTTAAATAAATTACATGCTTCTAATTTTTATGTGAAGGTGAGACGTTGCCACATCTTCGTCCCTTTGTAAATTTTTGGCAAAATTGGTATTGTGTTATTTAATTTATTTTATGTTTAACCTTTATGTATTAAACATTATTGACACTAGGAGGTATTTATAAATTTCAACTAACTTATACATAAATATGCTTTTTCTCAAGAGGACCTTTCAGTGCGTCACAGTTTTTCGATTTCTTTCTAACGCATTAAATTGCATGTGACAGAAAAAACGCACGTCGGTGATTACATTTCGTCGGTAACATTTATAACATTTATTCTAGTTGTCAATAGATGGAGCTATAATCGAAAAAAAAATTATTTACGAATTATATAATATATCTACGAATATAATCTGTACAATTTATAAGACTATACAAATCAAAGAAAATACCATTTTATAAATGCAATAAACAATATTGATTTGTTTTTATGCCAAATTGCAAATAAAATGTGACAACTGTCAGATTGAACTAAAATGTCATGTCACTAAAATGTATATTATCACGGACTTACCTTTTTTCCTATCATTTGTGACGCACTGAAATATGCTCTTGAAAAGAAGTATATACAGGGTGTAACAAAAATACAGGTCATAAATTAAATCACATATTCTGGGACCAAAAATAGTTCCAATGAACCTAACTTACCTTAGTACAAATATGCACAGAAAAAAAGTTATAGCCCTTTGAAGTTACAAAATAAAAATCGATTTTTTCGAATATATCGAAAACTATTAAAGATTTTTTATCGAAAATGGATATGTGGCATTCTTATGACAGGAGCATCTTAAAGAAAAATTATAGTGCAATTTGTGCTCCCCATAAAAATTGTATGGGGGTTTTGTTCCCTTAAACCCCCCAAACTTTTCTGTACGTTCCATTTAAATTATTATTGTGATACCATTAGTTAAATTTAATATTTTTAAAACTTTTTTGGCTCTTAGTATTTTTTCGATAAGGCAGTTTTTATCGAGTTGCAGCTTTTTTTTAATATGTTTACATAAAAATTTTATGGGGGTTTTGTTCCTTTAAACCCCCCAAATGTTTGTGTACGCTCTAATTAAACTATTACTGCGATACCATTAATTAAACAAAATGTTTTTAAAACTTTTTTGCCTCTTTGTATTTTTTCGAGAAGGCACCTTTTGTCGAGATATGGCTTCTTTTTTAATACGGTTCAAAATATACCTAAAAATGTAAATCATACATAAATTTTCATATTATGTATTACCAAGTCTCCATAATCGTACTTAACCATATACAAATATGTGGTGGATTTGACAAATATTCAAAATATCTCGATAAAAACTGACTTTTCGAAAAAGTACTAAGAGCCAAAAAAGTTTTAGAAATATTGTGTTTAAGTAATGGTACTACAATAATAATTTAATTGGAACGTACACAAAAGTTTGGGGGGGTTTAAAGGAACTAAATCCCCATAAAATTTTTATAGGGTGTCCAAATTTCCCTATAATTTTTTCTTAAGATGCTACTGTCATAAGAATGTTATATGTCCATTTTCGATAAAAAAACTTTAATAGTTTTCGATATATTGAAAAAAATCGATTTTCATTTTGTAACTTCAAAGGGTTGTAACTTTTTTTATATGCACATTTGTACTAAGGTAAGTTAGGTTCAATCAAACTATTTTTGGTCCCAGAATATGTGGTTAAATTTATGACCTGTATTTTCGTTACACCCTGTATAATTAGTTTTATAACCATTATTATAATATATTTTATAATAACCATCATTTTTTGTTATTAATAATTTAAGGCCGTGGGTACATAATTCGCAAATATTTTACGGCTATCCCTACTTTTTCTGTCTTTACACGGCAAATTACGTGTAGTAAAATATTCACACTGGTATGATGGATATGTAAACATTACTAGAATGGCATTCTACTTGAAAATGTCATCATTAACTTAAAGAGATGACTTTTGAATGTTCTTGGATAACTGTTATTTGTATAATTGCAAATTATTAATTCAGTTAATAAATGTGATTATTTCATTCATAGGAGATTCTAACCAATAAAAAAGCTACAGAAATAAAAATTAAACTGATAATTTTTGATAATATCCCGTCGTCAAGTATATTACGTCAGATGGCCTTCGTTGCTATGAAAAAATAGAGTCAGTGACATTAATGACAATTAATGTTTTAAAAATTATAAAAGTGATGCCTTTCAACCGTCAAATATTTATAACAACTGTTTGTTTAATTGTACTAATTTGTACTTACATAAATAAATTACAATAAAATTTTGGTTTTGAACAGTTTTATTCATGAAATAATCGCAACAAATTGCACTCGATCTCTAAAATTATTATCGAATTTTTGTCCTCGTGACACTTTGACATAATTTCACTCCCCTTCGGGTCGTGAAATTAAAACTGTCAAAGTGTCACTCGGGAAAAATTCGATAATTTTAGAGCTCTTGTGCAATTACTACTGATAATTTTTTCACTAACTATGTATTCAGTGATTGTAATAATTTATATGTTCAACAAAAACTAATAGTCAATCGAGAAAAGAGGAAAAGTGTTAAAGTGATTTTATAATAATACATTGTTACTATGGAACGCTTACAATTTTGAACATCTTTAGCAGCAAATTCTTGGATCACAGAATATATTCTACTGATGTATTCTATGCTTGGATCTTCCACAAATAGTACACAATAAATAACTTTTTATTAAGTTCACGTCTTAAATCAATTATTTATCAAATACACTATTTATCAATATTATTTAATCAACAACTCAAAATATTCCCGATGCCATGTCAAATATTTAAAATTGTCACTGATTGTCAATGTCTGACTGACAATATGCTGACAATATTCTATTCGACTTAGTGCGTTGTAAGACAAAAATAGATTTGGAAAATATTACCACGGACATGGTGTCCATTTTTTTCGAATAAGTATAGAATAGAATAAATAAAAAGCTTATTTTGAATGAGATATTTGAAATTAAAAAGCACACTAAATTTTCTCTTAATTTTTCACTTCTGTAACTTATTAAAATAAACATTATAGAAGTTCTCAGGGACTTTCGGCCCTCACTAATAACGTAATCTTTTGTTCTGCGTTTAAATTTTTCAAAAATACCTATTAGTTTTCTCAGGATTCGAAAAAAAAATGAATCCCCATTTGAATAGCATTGCAGCCGAAAATACGTACCCATCCTCTTAACAAAAAATACAAAAATAAAATTAAAATTACAAAAAAAAATAACATCACAAAAAACTTATTTTGAAAATATTACAAAATGTGTATAGAAATATAAAATTACAAAATATTTTTGCTAAATTTATATGATACTATTGTACTTTACACAACAATTTTTTTTTTGGTGTGGAAACAGAATTCATTGTAATGTAGGTATTTATTTGAAATTGTAAAATTATATCAATAAAATTATTAATGTTAGGATGAGGGCAGTAGAAAGAAGAATTATACTTGGAATGAAATCTTTCGCATGGGTTTGTGGTCCGCCCAAAGATGTGGAGGAAATGTCGAATTTTCAGACATGTAATTATCAACAAGATAATCACAAAACTGGGTGACTCTTTCATCGACTGGTTTAAATTGTGCCAAATCTATAGCAAAAAAATCGCTAACATCTTCAGGATGTAAGAATGAAAGACCAAAAATATAAATAAGAAAATGCGTAATCTCGGTTGAGTCAACACCTTTTTTCTGGTATTCCGGGGCGAATCCCAGTGCTTGAACCTTTCTATATATTATGTGGTTCTAGCAAAATATAAATTTTGTCCTATTGATACCCTATTGATATCATTGATAGTAAATGTCTCTATATTTGTCTTCTTAAGTTCTTTACAGATGAGCTTCGTTGGTTTTTCGCTGAGATCTTCCACGGCTGCGCTTTTTATTGAATTGCTTACGGCTTTTCTATTGTAAACTTCGGCAGACAACTTCTCGTGGTTATGATCTAATATTGATTCAATTATCGTATTTTCACATACCTGTGTTTTCACAAATTCTTTGCAGGTTTTTTTAGTAGGTACATGTCCACCGTTTTACTGTATCTTTGGCCAACATTTTTTGAAACCCGAATATAAAACCATCAATTGTTGATAGTAAAGGTTTGCCCTTTTGACTTGACACTTATCGTTGATTCCATTGTTAATGATGGATGTTATGACTTAAACACAGTTTGATCTTGAAATAGACAAACTGACTGATACAGGAACTAATAAACTATCAAGTATGTATTTATACAACCCCTAGCCTTAGCCCATTAGCACAATTTACAAAAGAGAAAATAACAAACAAAAAGATTAAGGTAAAAGTACCTATTCATGGAATCGTTAAGAAGAGATTAGAATCGGAATTGAAATTACCCAGACAATATAAACAAACAAAAAGACTAAGATAAAAGTGCTTATTTGTCGAATTATAAAAGGGAATTATAAATATGGAAGAGATTATAATTGGAATTGGAATTAACCAGCAAAGCTGGATATTAGATTTAGTCCAGAGAAATGACATTGTTCTCGTGGCACATCGCCCTCCAGGCCGAAACCAAATTTTTTGAGTAGTTGGACATCTATGTTAATAACCTATATTATGTTTCCTGCAGCCTATTTTGATGATATACATAGTTATACACAAATGAAGATAAAAAAACGGTAAATTTTCGTTTTTTCTCCTATTACCAAAAAATTAAGCATTTTAAACTCATAAATCATATAAAAAAACTTCAATATGGCGTTCGCTGAATATGTCTATCCTTATTTGTTTCTTAAAAAATTGCAAAATAATTCATACAGTTTGTGATTTTATAAATGTTCATAACTTATGTAAAAATTAAGTTAGAACCTTCTTATTACACGGAATGCTGAGATTTCTTGTGCTTAAATTATATTTTAAATGTCAAAGCAATTGGCCAAATAGTTTACAAGTTATTTAATTTGTTTATCCCAAATTCATTTTTTTTGCAACACTATAAGTAAGTCAGAAAATTATGAGGTTGCAGTAATACTTCGGACAGTTTATGAAAGAAGAACATTTATATTATTCACTTAATTAAAAAAATGACAAAAAGTAATTTTAAACAGTGCAAAATTATTTTGCATAAACATGTCGATTTTTTGCTTACTTATAAACAATTAGAATAACTTTTTAACCGTTACCCGTAGAAGTTTTTTTTTATATTTAGGAAGACTGAATTTTTATACACATTTAGAAAGAAAAACTATTGTCCTAGGATAATTAGGGACGAAGTTAGCCCCCCCTTTTTTTAATTCACATGTTCTTGCAAAATAATTTTGCAATATTTACAATTATTTTTTGTCATTTTTTTAAATTAAATTAATAGTGTAAATCTTCTTTCATAAACTTCCCAAAGTATTACTGTAACGTCATCATTTTCTGACTTACAGTGTTGCAAAAAAATTAATTTGGGATAAACAAATTAAATAAATTTTAAACTATTTGACCAATTGCTTTGAAATTTAGGGTATCATTTAAGAACCAGAAGTCTCAACATTCCGTGTAATAAGAAGGTTCTAAGTTAATTTTTACATAAGTTATGAATATTTATAAAAACTCACAATTTATGATTTATTTTGTAATTTTCTAAGCAATAAACAATGATATAAGTATTTAGCGAACGCCATATCGAAGTTTTTTATACGATTTATGAGTTTCTTACTCTCTTTGTTTAAAATGCTTAACTATTTGGTAATAGACGAAAAAAGCGAAAATTTACCGTTTTTTGATCTTCATTTGTTTATAACTATGTATATCATCAAAATCGGCTGCAGGAAACATATATGTTATGGTAGGGGAGCCCAAGCGGGGATTTTTGCAGTTACTCGAGCGCGTCAGATTATCATATGGGGAGAAACCTGGTGCCCTGCAGATGTACCTCTACCATATATTGGCTCTTAACACAGGGGAGTTCGTTAAGGGGGGCCCGAAAAAAAAAACTATCCTTAAAAAAACTCGAAGTTATCAGATTAAGATAAGGTAAGTTAAGTACATGCAAAATAGTGTATATTTCAAAAATCTGACGATTTGAGCCGGACGTAAGGAAATGGGCGAGTCCCAAAGTTTCACAATAAAAAAGCGAATATTTCGCGAAATAAATGACAGATCGAAAAACTAAAAAAAAATGTGCTCAATATTTTTTAAAAATCTATCGTATGATACCAAACATGACACCCCACGGAGAGGGGTGGGGGGTAAATTTAAAATTTTAAATACAAATCCCGCGATATTTCGCAAAATAAACATTAGATCGAAAAACTGCAAAATACACTTAATCAATATTTTTGAAAAATCTATCGAATGGTACCGAACACAACCCCCCACGGAGATGGGGTGGGGGGTTACTTTTAAATCTTAAATAGGAGCCCCAAATTTTTATTTCAGATTTGGATTATTTACGTAAAAATAAGCAACTTTTATTCTTAACATTTTTTCGAACTATGGATAGATGGCGCTATAATAGGAAAAAACGATTGTTGGAAATGCGAAATTAAATTAAAAAATGGCAAGCGCCCACTAAAATAGAAAACTTTACTTAACTTTTTTTGGTTTTAGGACCTACTCTTTACGACCCTATAGGTCCCCAAAGCGCTCGAGTGACTGCACATTTAGCATACTTTGCTCCCCTACCATTATTATAATAATATGCTGTTATAAAAAACAAACGTTTTCAGTGTTTTATTGTTAGATATAAGTTATTATTATAGATGTCCATACTACTCAAACAGTTTGGTATCGGCCTGGAGGGGATTGTGTCACCAACAAGATAGTTTTTTCCTTATTTCTCTGAACTAATTATCGGGTAACAACTTTCTTTTCTAAAAAGAAATATGTCGTACTGTGAAATATTAATGTGAAACAAATTTTATGTACACTGCATTAAGAATTAGAAAAATCAAAATAGATAGATACTACCTATTTAAATTATGATTTGGACACATTGTATCATCATACAGAGATTAAATAGACAAAATATCAGCCTAAATGATTAACGAAACGGAAACATTTCGATTGTACCTGGGAGGCATTTCATGTATGAAAATATTTACCTGAAAAAGTGGGAGGAATTTCGATAACGCCGGACACATGTAGCATTAAATCCGGACCCCGGAAGTGTCATAGGTTGTCGAAAGGGACCCTCAGGAAATCTAATTGGTGACCCCTGGTTTAGTGTATCAAAATTATTCTGGTTATTGGTAAATTAATTTAATTGTTGCTAAATTATTTGTTCGATTTTCGCCGGCTTCTGAAAATATAATCTACTACAAAAAAGCTTTTATGTCATCTTCTCCTTCTTAAAGTGCCCTCTCCTCTGAATTGAGGTTGGCTACTACAGTTGCAAACTCTTCTCTGTCTTCAGCCGATCTTATTAGCTGTTCAACATTTAGCCCTGTCCATTGTCGGATATTTCTGAGCCACGATAGTCTTTTCCTTTCTAGGCCTCTCTTTCCCTCGATCTTTCCTTTCACTATAAGTTGAGCATATGGGTACTTATTATTTATCAGTAGGTATGATGTTTTTCTAACTTTCACTATGTTGAAAAGTTGCTTTTCCTTGCCTATCCTATGCAGCACTTCTTCGTTTGAAGGTATGCGATCTCCTTGAAATTTTAATGATTCTCCGGTAGATCCACATTTCAAAGGCCTTCAATTTATTTACGGTTAATAATAATAATAATAATAGCGTTTATTGCCCAACAGTCACCCATTTACAGAGCAATTTTACAAATAAATAAAAAACAATTCTCATGCAATCAAATAAATAAATAAAAAATAAAACAAATATACGTTATAAAGACAAAAAAAGAATGTGTGTGTACTTTGTACGCACGTAAGAAGTTATACTTCTATTATATGATTTAAACGAAATTAATATACTTTTTATTTATATTTTGTTTAAATATTAAACTAATTTATACTTACTACTTCTCAAACATTTTTATTAGAACAGTGCCAAAAATTAAAATAATAAAAGAATAAAACACACACAAACACATTAAACAAGCCACAAATGATGTCTGAACATTAATTGTCGAAAATTTTTTTAACTAAATACGTATTTTCTGAAAATAAAATTATATAATAAATATACTTACAATCATAAAATGTATTAAAAAAAACAAAAAAGAAAGTTTCTATTGGGACTCGAACCAGCGCTGATAAGCGCGGTTGGTATTGGAATTCCTACGCCTTCAACGCTTAGCCACGGACACTATGTGTCATTATTTACGAAGATCGACTAACTAAACGGATTAAACTTGTGATATTTTGATATTTTGAAAATTGATCAAATTATTTTAATTTTGAATTGAAATGATTTAGAATTGAAAAAATACAACAAAACATAGAGTAAGAAAACAATATATTAAATGAATATTGATAGAAATTTTGATGGTAATCAAATTATATAAATAAAAGTATTACATACTATGTATTTTGGCAGATCAAATAGGTAGGTTTATACCCATGATACATTAACAATTATTACGTACCTGTTGCTTTTAAAAACTATTTAAAAGTCACTACAATATTATAAACTTTTTTGTTTCTGTCCTCACAACAATAAAACTAATATATTATACATTTGTTTACCTTTACCTTTACCTCCAAACTTCCAAACCACAGCTGTCCTACAGCTGCCATATCGGATAATTTTTGACATGTCATTTGAACATCCAATCAGAACAAAGTTATAATGCGCATGCGCCGGGCTGATAGGTTTTAACATATAAAAATTCACCCTCTATCGCCGGTAAAGAAGTATAACTTCAAAAACAAAAACGAAATACCTTAGGTAAGAGCTCGACACTTGTTTTTTAATTCATATGCACTACAACAAAAGATATCACAATTATTAGATAGTTTGTTTGCGTTTCTGCACATTAAGTTGATTGGTGCTTTCAACATTATATTCGTGTAGGATCTTTCACACACAAATGTTTTATTAGATTGAGCTGATACCCGAGGAACAAAGATATCGATTTGTGCTAGTAAATTAGGACAGTCAACTCCACCATTTAATATTTTATGCAAAAATAATATCGCTGATTAATTCCTACGCATTTCTAATGAAATAAAATTAAAACTATCTAACAAAGCGACATAATCACAACCCCTTTGAGGATATGTTCCTGTAACTTTGAAGGTTAAAAATTTTAGAAATTTTTTTGAACCCTTTCGATAACGTTTGAATATTTAAAATAAATAGGATTCCATATTAAAGCACCGTATTCCAGTTTGGATCTAACTAAGCTCATGTACCATTTAGTGCTGATAGATTATAGAAACTTTTGCAGTTGCGAATAATGAAACCATATGAGCGATATGCCGAGGAAACAATAGAATTAATGTGATAGTTAAATGTTAGTTGACAGTCCATGTAAATACCCAGTATCTTTGATACAATTAGTTCTTTCTAGTACAACATTATCAATTTCATATGGAAACATCAAAGTATTATATTTACGACTAAAAGTAAGAATCTTACATTTAGATTTGTTTAGATGAAGTTGGTTTTGGAGACACCAATTATGTAATAAATTAATTTTCCGCAAATCGCCAGGAAATTTTGACATTCCTGTCAAAATTTCTTGAAGAAAAAGTCAGGACTTCCTTACTGTAAGGAAATGTCATTTCCTTACTGTAAGGAAATGATATTTCCGTACAGTTGTTAGTGTTCTACATAAATTTCATCATCACTTATCATTTTACTTTCGAGAACACCAGCAATTAAATTTATAAGCGTCAAGTTTGACAATTCAACCTCAATACGTTTCCATAGTAACCCAAGTAATTTTATTAGGAATTTCAAAGCACCATTTATTTGGGAATAAAATTATCGCGTTTTTTTAAATCAATCAATATCTGTCGAATTTTAAACGATTTGCGGAAAAATAGTATGTTTACCTCGTAGGAAAAGCCACATTCCTGGACTCTGTGTTGCTAAGTCTCGGCTTGCGCCTCGACTTAGCAATCTTCACAGTCGTCCAGGAATGTTAAGCTTTTCCTACCCGGTAAACAATGTACTATTGTGTTTGCAACATAACACAATCTTCTAAGGTATTAATTGTTACATATAATTTCAAGTCATCCGCAAACATCAACTTATTACAGTCTAAGGACTCACTCAAATCATTAATAAATAATAAAAATAGCAATGGGCCTAAATTCAATCCTTGCGGGACTCCACTAGTTGCAGTATATATTTCTGAACTATAACCATTATAATAAACATACTGTCTGCGTTGCGACATGTAAGACTTGAGAAACTGGAAATAAGTATTGTTAATTTCCATTAAAGAAAGTTTTTGTAATAATATTCGATGGTTCATCTTGTCGAATGCTTTTGAGAAGTCAGTGTAAACTGCATCAATTTGCCCCCTTGCGTCAAGTGATTTACATAAATACTGAGTAAATACTGCAAGATTCCAAGATTACTAGTAGTGGATCTTGCGCTCATGAATCCATGCTGATCTGTAGATATAAGATTCCTAGCAGATACATTCGCTCGCTGAGAACATTAGTGACGTAACTCAAAAAATACCAATTGTGACTTAATCTATTAAACATACTCCTAATATTGAACTTGATATTATGCTTTAATGACGGAAGTCTCGATACGTCAGTAATACTCTTTGACTTTTAGTTCCACTTCTGCATGCATTAGTGACGCAAGTCACTTTACTACAAACTACGTTTTTGAAGTCACTTTACTACAAAACGTTTTTGAAGTTACGTCACTAATGTTCTCACCAAGCGAATATATACGATTGTACAAAATGGTTTCCAAGATTTAAGCAGCATTATTCAAAATAGAGATTGGTCTATTTATTCACGATATTACGGCTATCTGATTTGTGAATAGGACAAACCTTAGCTATTTTCCAAGCATCCGGAAATGTTGACGTTTTTAAAATTAAGTTGAAAACTGTTTGTAGTGGTTTTATTAAAACCCGCAGACAATCTTTAAAAAGAAATGATGGGATTGTATCTGGACCTGAGGTAAATTTGTTCTTTAACCTTTTTCCAGCTTCCAAAATCTCCTTTTCCGTTATTGGTCCACATTAGTACCCGAAATGTACTAAAGGCATTGACTATTGCTTGAGAGTTATCAAATGATTCATTATTATAAAACATATTTCCTGGAATTCTAGAAGTATTGTTTTTATGATTAACAAAAGACCAAAAATATTTTGGATCTTGTGTCAGCTTAATCTGTATATTTTGTAAATATAAACTATATGCTTCCTTGCACTTTTGTTTGATTTCTAATCTATATCTACTAAATTCATGGTAGTAAACAATGTTTATTTGTTCTTTTAAAAGTTTTATGTAGCTTGAATTTTTCTTTTATTAGTTTAATAGTTTCACCCGTATACCAAACTGGATATCGATGTTTATAATTTTTATAGACTGGAACATGTGTGTTCAGAATTTCATAAAATTTGTTGTAAAAATTTCCCACCGCTTCATCAACTGTAAGACAGTTGTCTAAAAAGTTCCAATTTGTATACATAAAATTATTATAAAGGTCAAGATAGTTCGCTTTTTTAAAGTTATATGTTTTGTTCTTAATATTTGAGTTAAAATTATTACGCTTTTTAATAATATCCTTTAATTCAATTGACAGAGATGGATGATAAATATCTTCATTCACCAAAGGTATAAAATCCCTAGTTACCGTACAGTTTATATTACTAATGACTAAATCTAATAATCTAAAATTACTATTTAAAATATCATTAGACTGCTTCATATTTAAAAAAGCTAGCATATTCATTAGTGAACGAGTTTTGTTATCAACCATGTCATTATCAATAAATGTTGGACAATTAAAATCGCCTACAATAATAACTTGTTCAGAGTTTAAAACATCCAAATTTTCAGACGATTCAAGGAAATTTTCAAAATATTCTAACGAAATAGATGGGGGTATGTAAACGACAGCTATATAAAATGTGCTAAAAGGAACAAAACATTTACAAACTAAACAGTCAATCATAGGAAAAATATTATGTAAGTGGGATGTATCTACAACATCCGATTCTATTGTATGTCAACTATCACCGGTTGATGTTTTAAGGGTCCATGTCTCAACTGCATAGAGAAGAGTCTACCAGACGTAGCATTTTCTATTCTCGATTTTATTTCTAGATCACGATTTAGGCTGCCATCGATCCAACATCCCAGGTAGTTAAATCTATTGACCTGTTCTAAAATGTGCTTATTTATTGTGCAAGGTTGAGGTACATTTTGGTTTTCCGGATTGACATCACCGGCGGGTGTAATTTCCTCACCAAAATAATCTTTTACCTGCGTTTGGAAGGGTATGCCATAATCCCACAGGTATTTTCCTCACCAAAATCGAAGTGATTATTTCAGGTAGATTTTACAAAAAGACATTCAAGGGAATTATTTATCTACCTACTCTAAGATTACAGTAGGTACCTATAATAATTAATGAATTAATAATTATGGTATTTTATTTTTAGTCACAATTGCAATTTTGGCATATTTAATATGCAATGGCATATTTATTTAATAGAAAGTAATAGCGATAAACCTTTACTGCTATTTGAAAATTTTATTTTTTATTAAGTGAAAGTTTTATAAAGTGAAAGTTTTAAAAAGTGAAGAAGTGTACTGGAGGTGTAATAAAACAATTTGTAGTGCGAAATTGTTTACTATTGGTGCAAATTTTACAATTTCTAGAAGTAGCCTACAACATAATCATGTACCAGATCGTCAGTAGATAGATCGGAAAATTGTTTCTAACTCTTGTAAACGTTAAGCCGAAGAGAATATTACTGAAAAACCAGCAAAAATTATACGCCAAGAGCCCAAGAGCTTACATCTAATTTGCCTGAAACAATTCTACGATTGATATAAGAAAAAATATACGTTAATAATAAATATACGTTAAATATATACGTTAAATATACGTTATAAGTTACATAAGAAAAAATATATAATTACATATCGACAAAAAATGATGCCTGGTCGACTTCCTTCCAATATTGATAAGGTTCAATAAGGGGAAAATATTCCCTCTATAAACTGTGTCAAAGGTAAGATAATAGTGAAACAAATGTAAGACTTTTAGCCACATTGAATTTTATATATTATATAGATGGCACATTTTCTTACTGTACCAGATATTATTTGCAATCATTCACTATTCACGGGCTAATTAATGGGCATTGTATTTCTTTATTATACTGTTTACTGCCAAACAAAAAAAAAACATAAACTTACAAAAATCTTTTTTATTTGTTAAAATCAGAAATTTTTAAAGCTCTCAAAATTAAGTTTAATCCTAGTAAAATTTTTATAGATTTTGAAAAAGCTATACATAATGAAATCATTCAAATATGTCCGAACACTGAAATACATGGTTGTAGATTTCACCTACTGCAAGCTTCTAGTATGAACATACATACTTTTGGCTCAAACATACTTTTGGCCTTACATATATAAAACCAGAAGACGTATCAGATTGTCTTGTGTTTGATTTAATGTCATGCAAACCAGAAAATGAAATTTTAGATAGATATGTTGATTATTTAGTTGAAACTTATACAGGGTGTTTGGTAAGGAAAGGACCGTAGCTTAACCTTAGATTTCTGAGGTTAAAATAGGTCGATTTAAGCTAACTTACCTTAGTACGAAAGTTGATAATAACCGAAATACAGAGTGTCAAAGTTAAACTTTTATTTTATTTATTCTTGAATATTTCCTAAACTAACAGGCATGGGATAATAATACGAAATTTGGTAAGCGGGGGTTTTTGTGACAAGAAATCTAAATTTGCCACGAAAAATGAGGTATTATCCAGAGGGCGCCACATACTATGCCTTTCACCGCTCATTTGATAGGTTCATTTTTTTTATTACTCAGTCTATATACTTTTTGAATCAAAACTTTTATTCTCTTAAAATTTTTACTTAAAAAATATATGCTAGATTTATCTCGCTGAACTCAACCGTATTCGAGATAAACGCATTTTAAATCTGAGAGGCAACATAATTGTATGCATAATAATATCATTGTAGTTATAGGTACCCTAAAAATAACTTAAAACAATAAAAATTTCCAAAAATATATCGCAAATTTCTACAAATGAAATTTGCGATGCAAAATGGCAAAATCTCCGCTTTGCGTCGTTCGGCAAACTGCAATCGCGTGGGGAAAAGTATGACTTTCCGCACTTGTTAGGAAAATAACTATTGCCGGTCCCTAACGTTCACTTTCCGGTCTTGACTGGCAAAACGGTATTTTCTGTACAAAAAATTATTCAGAAAGTGTAAAACTATGAATCAGTATAAAACTATCATGGACCGTTGGGAATTTTAATACAGAAATAAAATTAAAATATTGTTTCTCTGATGTGGTATTGCACGAGTTCTTTTAGCTATAAACATTGAAATGTGTATTATATATGTAAAATATATACAGGGTGTCCCCGAAAATAGTGCGTTCCTTTAATGGATATATTACACAATTTAGAACAAAAAAGTCATATAACATTTTTTTCTAAAGTTAGCCGTTTCCAAAAAAAAATTACATTGGTCTCCATATAGGCAAATTTTCATTTTCAGACAATTGAACAATCTGGCAACACCTACAATTGTGACTTACGAAATTTAAAGGGTCGTTTAAACACAGCGATAAATCAAACAACTTATCAAGGTCAATCGAGTTGTTGCAACTTATCACTGTGTGTAAACGGTGCATCGCACAACTTATCAAAGTTGGAGTTTGGAGTTTAAACACAACGATAAGTCACAGCAACTAGTTGTGATGACAAGTTGAAACGCTGTTTAGACGCTGCGATTCAATGCGATACCACCTTCAACCCAACTCCAACTTTGATAAGTTGTGCGATGCACCGTTTAAACATAAGGACCTCTTTTTGAGTAAGTTTGTGGAAAAAAAATCGAATCGGAATAATTTCGCTAGCGAGGGCGGCGATACAGTCCGGTCTAACAAGGGTTTCATTGATATGTATTTACATTTTATTACTTTACAGGTATAACCTTAGAGGATGGAAAACTTTCCAATCAGGGAGTAATAAACAGGAACCCACTATTTTCTCTAATTGTGACCATGTACCTTTAACGTTTTGTATTACAGAGTTGTCATATTTTATTTTACATGCCAAAATGTATTTTCGTTTTTTGGCCAAACGGGTGAATTTAGAAAAAAATGTTATAAGACTTTTTTGATCTACATGGTGCCTTCTACCTACACCTTTAAGGAACGCACTATTTTCGGGGACACCCTGTATATATATATATATATACATATATATATATATATATATACGTCTTCATATCAAGGCGAGATCCGACTAAATCGAGGACAACCCGAGATCCACCAATAGGAAATTAATTATTGGAGTATATTGTTCATAACTATCTTTATAATTAACATATTAATCATGGCACACTTAGAGGGGAAAAGATTTTTGTACTTAAATTTTTCTGATAAATTTACAGCGAAACGAGATCCGTAGCTGAAAAGTAAAGGGGAGGACTTATATACGAAATTTTAGATATTTACCGGTCAACGCGAGATCACACACTGATGCCAGCTCTAAAGAGTATTAGTCGAGCGATTGGAGCTCGTGTTGTATTGTATATTTCCCACGATATACAGATAGCGTTGTCTCGAATTCTTTATGTAACTTTTAGATATCGCTTCTTTTGTGTCTTTAACGTCTACCGTGGTTTTCTTTAAATATTTTGAATTTATTGTTTCAACCATATCTACTACCCACTTTAACTATAACTATTTAGATTTACCTTTCAGAAAGTCCCTTAGTTTTGTTACATACATAAGGGTGTGAAAAAAGAAAAAGAATACTTCACAAATAATAATCATTTAATAATGATAATTATTTGCAATACAATATTTTAAAACTATACATTAATATTCTTAAAAAACACTTACTACGAAACCAAAATGTAATTATTATATTCTCAAAGAATACAAATTGTTACAAAATAATTATTTAAATGATTGCTTGTTTTAAAAATACATTACAAAAAAGTAAAAATGTTTATAATTATTATTAAAATTTAAAAAATAAAATACCTCAATATGTAATTATTATTTGATAGTTAAAAAATGATTTTAAGTAAAATGATTTAAAAGATAAAAAGAAACGCACATAATTTTCAGGGTCAACTCCTAATTGCATGAAAAATTGGATTTAGGTTTTACCCATCCCCCACTTCAAAGCTGAAATTGTGCCGTTGATTGCTTTTACTTGGAGGGTGAAAAAATATACGTTCATAATAAGTCCGGAAACAGATCTGACTAATTTTAAGCAACTTTTGTTCTATAGAGTTTTTTTAACTTACGTACTAGGTTAATTCAGTAGTAGGTACTAGAGTCACTTGCGACTAAAAATGTTTACTTTTCAACAAAAAAAAAACACGTTTTTCGGCGGTTTTTGGCAAATACTCAAAAAGTAAGTATTTTATCGAAAAAATATTCTTGGAAAAAATGTAGCATATAAAAAAACGAAAAAATGGTATATTCTTAGTCTATAGAACCAGTAAAAGTAAATTTGTAGCTCATAAAAAAGACGATATTATCCTTCAAATTCCAAATCAAATATTTTAACGTGATACATAGTACCAAAAAATGAAGCTCTTTTCGGGGAAAAACCCATTAAAATTTTTTTAATGTGTTTACAAAAAGCTTGATTATATTTTATAAAAGTTATATACGGGTAGGAAAGACAACCGAACGAATTTTCGAACGTTTAAACAGACGACATCCCAGATTTACCAATTTCTTGACAATTGATCCAAAGGCTGGATTCTAACAACGAAGCAGTTGCGGATTTTCAAGTTTTCAATGAAGAGTCAGAATGAAAAAACATTAGTGACCTCGAGTATGATGGTTTGGAGAATTTGGCTGGTTATATCTGCCATAAATTGAAGGACTCCAGTATTCAATCCGAAGATGTTTCAACGTACACGTGGGTTGATCATTTGAGTAAGTGTGGTTTATGTAAACCATCAGACACTCTCTTGTCATATATTAAGTAACTGGAGACAGTTTTTCCTTCCACATGAATGGTGATTCCATTTTGGTAACTAAAAATTATTTAGAAAACCTATGTCCAAAAGTGTAACTGTAGACTGTTCTAACAAAGCGAACAAGTTATTTGTTAGGTCTCGGATGTACTTCCGAATTAAAGAATTATACAAGTCTCTTAACAATCTGACATTGCGTAAAAGAAAAATTATGAAAACTGCTACATAGTTGCTGTATGTACGTCTATTTCACATGCACAAAATTTGAATAAAGTGCATGGCATGAAAACTGTAAAACTTATTTTTGTCTTTTCCAAGCCTCTTACTTAAATCTGATGAAATACATTATTTAAAAAGTAAAAAATTTTGTTTTTTTATCAATCCATTAAATTTATGGTTTTATTTTGGGGCTTTTCTTCCCCTTGGTAAAAATTATATTTACTAATGTGTAGGCCACTAATCAATGTTTGCCAACTAACGAAATATAATAATTTTATTAGATATCGATTATATGAATATTTTTATTTTCCGGATACCAATATAATCAAGAAACTGGGAACTTTACAAATAACTGAAAATCAATTTAAATAAAAGTAAATAGTTTAATAATTTTCCTCTAAACTATACAAATCACTTAGTTTCTTTTAGTCATAATTCATTCATTTGTACTATTCTCAAATTTCATTCGCGTTCGTATTACGAACGCATAGACGGGATTATGCTTTACTCTGTTGCTGACGTCATGCGCCAATCGGACGAGCTTACGTAACTAGAATATCAGGGTGTGCATATTTCCGGGTCCCGGTGAATTCGCATCTATTTTACTCCCCCATCCTAATTACAGGCCAACTGGCAACTCTGGTGCGCAGGTAATTTTTAGATAACCTATTAACTACCGGTGAATTGGTAACTTTCATTTTTTAAGTATTGTTGATAATCTAATATCGGTATTCCAGGTATTTAGCGCTGCACTCCTAGAAAATGTAAAAAATGGCACAGGAAGTGAAACCGACGACGAAACGAAACGCAAAAGAGAAAACTTGGATGATTGTTTTAGTTTTAATAGAAGTAAAATTACAAAACGGTCACCAAGCAAAGCAGGCAACGAAAACAAGGAAGACATGGAAAATGTTATGATTACAATGATGAAAGAGCTAATGAATAAAAACGATGAAATGCTTCAGAAAATAAAACAAATAAAGAAAGAACAACAACAAACCAATAAAGAGTTCATGGATGTAAAAGCAGAAAATCAAAAACTAAAAAAAGAAGTAAAACAGCTACATGAAAGAATGGAGCAGCTGGAGAAATTTAGCAAAATGAAAAGCTTAACTGGGTTGAAAGTAGAAACAAATGATTATAAGAAATTAAAAGAAGAAATAGAAAATTTCATAGCCCAAGAGTTGCAAACACAAATAAAACTAAGAAGTGCAACAAAAATAGGAGAAACAGTATGCGCAATAGAAACAGAAACCCTCACGGATAAAATGGAAATCCTAAACAAGCAACGTAAACTAAAACAGCATAAAGATCGTGTCTATATAAACAACGATTGGACATCGAAAACAAAAAGAAATACAAAAGGAAATAACTAAAATAGCAAAGGACGAAAGAAGCAAAGGTAAGCAAACGAAAATCGGCTACAAGAAATTAATAGTGAATGGCAAAATCTGGATATGGGACGAAGAGAGAGAACAGCTGATAGAAAATTCAAAAAACTAATAAACGAAGAACAGCGGCTGAAATATGATATTGATATGGCAAAAAAAGACTCGGCAATGCAAACGGTTAACGAAAACAAAATAACGCACACAAAATAAAAAAAGAATCTCGATAAGAAGAAAAGAACAAAACCCATTAGGATGGGATCTTGGAATATTAGAACCATGCTGACAGTAGGTAAGATGCTAGAAATAGCTCTTAAAACGAAAAAATACCAACTAGAAATCCTAGCCCTACAGGAAATACGATGGAAGAAAGAAGGAAAAATTGAGAAGAAAAACGTTAGCATGTATTATTCGGGAGAAAACAAACAGGGAACGAATGGTATGGCATTTATGGTGAACAAAAAAATGAGGGAAAAAGTGATACAATTCAAAGCAGTTAATGAAAGGATATCTTACATAAGAAAATAAACAAGCCAACATCCGGATAGTCAATTGCTATGCACCCACCGAAGAAGCAAACCAAGAAGATAAGGCAGAATTCTACGACATCCTGGAACAAACCTGTGAACATATTCCGAGAAATGACATATTAATAATATTGGGTGATTTCAATGCAAAGATCGGAAAGGAGCACTATAATCGTAATGTAGCTGCCAAAGAAACCATTCATGAAACTACGAATGATAATGGAGGAGAAATCTGAAACCTAGCAGCAGCAACAGACACATATATAGTTAGTACTGGGCATAAACATAAAAAAGAACACAAAATAACATGGATGATACCAGGAAGAATGGATGGAAACCAAATAGATCATACTTTAATTTCGAAAAAGTGGACACAAACAGTACAAGACGTAAGGTCATATAGAGGGGCAAATGGAGGCACTGACCACATATTGTTGACAGCAAAACTTAAGATGAAAATAATCAAAGCAAATAATCATAAGGAAGGAAAAAGGAGGAAATGGAATATAGCCAATCTGAAAACGCAAGAAACAAAGCAACAATATACAGAACAACTGGAACAGAAATTGGGTCAGTACGAGCACATAGAAATAGAAGGAGAATGGAAAAACATAAAGAACAGCATAATAGAGACAGCAGAACAAATAATAGGATTCCAAAAAAACAAAGAATCGAACGAATGGTTTGATGAGGAATGTCACCAAAAAAGTCAACTGAAGCACCTCGCAAGAAACAAATGGCTATAAAGTGCCGAACAGGAACAACTGGATTAATATAGAAAAGAAAAACAAGAAGCATTGAAACTCTATAGAAGAAAGAAGAACGCATGGATCTCTGAACAAATGCAAGAATTAGAAACGAATAATAAAGACAACAAGAAATTGTTCGAATAGATAAAACAACAATACAGTAGATACTAAAAAATCTGCCACAAAAATAAACAAAAAATATTGGGAAAAACATTTCACGGACCTATACAAAAACGACAACAAGGCATATTCAGAGGATGAGGATATAAGAGATAACAGAGATGAAGAGGAAGGCGCACCTACTTATCAGGAATTCATGGAGGTATTAAAACAACTAAAAGTAAACAAAATGGCGTTTTGTTTACTTTTAGTTGTTTTAATACCTCCATGAATTCCTGATAAGTAGGTGCGCCTTCCTCTTCATCTCTGTTATCTCTTATATCCTCATCCTCTGAATATGCCTTGTTGTCGTTTTTGTATAGGTCCGTGAAATGTTTTTCCCAATCTTAAGCCTAAGCCTCTAAAGCTTATGTTTCCCCCGCCAGGGCCAGATGAAATCAACAACGAACTGATCATCAACGGAGGAGAGGAGCTCACGAAGCGAATGCAGAAGTTAATGGTTACAATTTGGAAGGACGAAAGCATGCCCATAGAATGGAAAAACGGACACATCGCACCAATCTTTAAGAAATGTGATCCAACTAAGTGCTGCAACTACAAACCAATTATGCTATTAAATACAACGTATATGATATTGACCACAATTTAAGAAACCGACTAAATCAATACACAGAAAAAATTATAGGACCATATTAACAGGGTTTTAGAAAAGGAAGATCAACAATAGATGCAATACACGTACTGACACAAACAATTGAAAAAGCTATAAACATGACATAGAATTACACATACTATTCATCGACTTCCAACAGGCCTTCGACAGCATAATATACAGACAACAATTATTAAAAGAAATGAAAAAAATGGAGATACCGGCAAAATTAATAAGACTAACTAGAATGACAATAAAAGACTCAACAGCAAAAGTTAAAACAAATGAGGGCGATACAAATGACATCAAAATAGAACTTGAAGTAAGACAAGGAGACAGTCTGTCAACGACACTATTTAATATCGCTCTAGAAGGAGTAATTAGGGACACAGGGCTGAAAAAAACAATTATTCAAAGCTCACGATCATAGAATATGCAGATGACCTGGGACTGGTAGCACGAGATAAAAAAAGACTAGAAGAGGCACTTTTAACCCTGGTAAGAGAAGCAAAGACGAGAGGATTTATAATCAATCCGAATAAAACAAAATATCTTATAAGCACACGAGACAATGTCAACAGAATAACAGAAATAAAGATAGGTGAAAATACATTCCAGAGAGTAGACTGCTTCAAATACCTGGGGGTGATGGTGGACGGCAAAAACGGAAGGAGGTATAGAGATAAACGAAAGAATTAAAGCAGGTAATAGAGTATATTGGAAATATCACCGACTACTCAAGGACAAAAACTTGAGCAAAAAAACAAAATCAAAAATATACACAGCAGCAATCAGATCAGTGATAGCCTATGGAGCAGAAGTAATGTGCCTTACGAAAAAAAGAGGAAGAAAAATTAAGAATAATTGAGAGAAAAATTATGAGAAAAATACATGGCCCAGTAAAGACAGAAACAGGGGAATATAGAAAGCTGATGAACCATGAAATAATAAATATAAATAAAGGAGAAGATATAGTAAAATTCATTAAAGCACAAAGGCTCAGATATTTTGGGCACACACAAAGAAGAGGGATAGAAGAACTGATCAGGAAGATAATGAACTGGAAACTAGTAAAAAATAGACCAAGAGTAAGACCAAAAATAAGATGGGAAGATCAACTGCTAGCCGATATAACAAAGATGGAAATTGCAAACTGGAGAGAAAAGATTCAGGACCGGAGAGAGTGGAAGAAGATAGTAGAGAAGGCAAAAAAACATCACAACCTATGAACTACGACCTAAAGGAAAAGCGGACTAATTTACCGCGTGAAATGGATGAAAAGAGCTCATATTTGAGCGAACTATGCTCTAACAAGAGTAAACGGTCCATATAATAATTCGAGGTATGTACCTGTATAAATTACCCTCCTTGAAGGTGGTGTAAAAGGTACTTATCATTTATGTATTGTCTTTTGGAAGGATTACTACAGAAAATCCAAATAAATTTTGAAAAAATGGCTGAAATCGCTGAAACTCTTGTAACAGATTTCGTAATGAGTGAACATGGGTGTAAGTTATTGGTGGTAAATGATTTTAAATTTCACTTAAAGAAAGTTCTAAAAAGTGGAAAACATGTATGGTACTGTTCTGCATCTGGTTGCCAGGCCACCTGTTATTAGTATGATATAGTTAGACCCAAACCCAGACATCCAAAGTGAAAGTTATCCTCCAACACCAAATTGTTCTATATGGTCCACATAATGTTCAGAAAAAAGTCACACCATTTTGAGCATCGGGTTTGGGGGGGGGTGGGAGAGGGGGGGAGAAATCTGCAAATTCGTAGTTTTTTAGGTTTTTCGTCAATATTTCTGTTTAGCATGAACAACCCTCTACACAAAATTGTTTTACATTAAATTTTAAATAAAAAAGGCCCTATACATAACCCTTCTAAAATTAACGGTTCCAAAGTCACGGAGGTAGTATAGTATAATTGGTCCAAAAAAAGGCCTAACCCAGGCATCCAAAGTAAAAGTTTTCCTTCAACAAAAAATTGTTCTATATGGTCCACATATTGTTCAAAAAAAAGTTACACCATTTTGAGCGTCCGGTTTGGGGGGCAGATGGGGGAGAAATCGGTAAATTAGTAATTTTTTTACATTTTTCGTCAATATTTCTAAAACTATGCTTTAGCGTAAGGAATGTTCTATAGAAAAATGTTCTACGTAAAATTTAAAACAAAAAAGGTTGTATACATAATTGTTATAAAATCAACGGTTCCAGAGTTACGGAGGGTGAAAAGTGGAGGTTTTCGATACTTTTTATATTCACCGATTTCTCCCCCCTCTCCCCCCCAAACCCGACGCTCAAAATGGTGTGACTTTTTTCTGAACATTATGTGGACCATATAGAACAATTTGGTGTTGGAGGATAACTTTCAATTTGGATGTCTGGGTTTTTGGTAAAGTTATATCATAAATATTGCCCAAAAAATATTAAAAGTATCGAAAACCTCGACTTTTCACCCTCCATAACTCTGGAACCGTTGATTTTATAACAAATAGGTATACAACATTTTTTGTTTTAAATTTCATGTAGAACATTTTTGTATATACCATGTTTACGCTAAAGCATAGTCTTAGAAATATTGACGAAAAACGTAAAAAAAACTACTAATTTACCGGCTTCTCTCCCATCTCCCTCCCAAACCGGACGCTCAAAATGGTGTACCTTTTTACTGAACAATATGTGGATCATATAGAACATTTTGGTGTTGGAGGAAAACTTTTACTTTGGATGTTTGGGTTAGGTCTTTTTTTGGACCAGTTATAATATACTACCTCCGTAACTTTGGAACCATTCATTTTAGAGAGATTATGCATAGGGCCTTTTTTATTTCAAATTTAATGTAGAACAATTTTGTATAGAGTGTTGTTTATGCTAAACCGCATAGTTTTAGAAATATTGGCAAAAAACTGAAAAAACTAAAATGGTGTGACTTTTTTCTGGACATTGTGTGGACCATATAGAACAATTTGGTGTTAAAGGATAACTTTCACTTTGGATGTCTGGGTTATGCCATCTTTTGGATCAACTATACTATACTATATACCGACGGTTAGTTTTTTTTAAATATTTTGAGTAGTAACTATGTTGGTTATCAACAATTTGATGTCAAAAATGCACATTTGCCATTTTTTGTCTACCAGTAAGAAGAAAAACATTCAAAACAAAATTTAAGATAACCGCATTATAGAGCATGTAAAACAATTTAAACAAGGTTTTATAAATTTCGCTATATTTAATTGTTGCTTATAAAGCTATAAATTAAATCAGTTTAACGTTAATATAACTTATGTAAAAATACAACTTATATCTCGATATTACGTGAAATAGCTCAAAGAAATGAGTAAAAATACACGGTTTTTATGACTCTCGGTGTAACTGCGTAACAATTGTTTTAGTTTCTATATTGACGGAATAACAAAATTTATGTAAATCTAACCAATTTAATTATTTATTGACAATTTAAATGAAAAATAGACGATTTTAAGAATTTTCGTCTATAAGTTACAATATTTTACCAAAAAACTGAAAAAGAACCGATTAGTTTATTGAAATAGCCTTAAAATGAGTTGAAGTAAAATATAATTGGAGCTTTGTTTATCAATAAACATTAATGAAAAGTATACATTTGCGATAGGCTCTGTATTGGCTTAATCCGTTACTGTTCAAATTTATTTCTTACGTTTTAAGCTAACTACCTGAGGTACCCCTAAACCCCAAAAATTTAATCAAAACGACTATTTTGAAGCTCTTCCGACTGGATTAAAGAAGCTATTATCGATTCAAACAAAAGTTGTGTATTTTTAATTCTAAATTTCAACTATTTAATTAAAAATAAAGGGTTTCAGTTGAAAATTCAAAGTTGCTACACCCACCGCTTTCGCAGGCAGAATAAGAACCCTGCTATTGCATAAGTATATAGATTTTGAAAAACCATTAAAAAAGCATTCCAAAGTTTTTTCGATATGACGTCTAGTTCTCGAGATATTTGACAATCGCCTTTCTGGACAGAGCCCTTAAATAATGTAAATATTCTTATTCAAGCTAGACATAAGCCGAGTGAGAGAGCTGACCGTGAAATTCATTTGCGATGTTTCAAAATTTACCGGATCTCGGGTTGTCTGCAAAATATATATTTAGCATATACACAACAGATCGCACGCGCTGCCCTCTACAGCGGATTTAGTGGAACCACTGCAATATAAAATTCACCAAATGGGGTGCAAAATGAGGTCCAGACAAAAATCGATTTCCTTGTACCCCAACCATTGTTACATCGAGATGTCACTATATACACGTGAATACAAGGTGAGATCCAAAATCGGATCTCTCCTTGCAAAACGGATCTCATCTTGTATAGCTTATGATACAAACGGATCTCGCCTTGATATGAAGACATATATATATATATATATATATATATATATATATATATATATATATATATATATATATATATATATATATATATATATATATATAGATACAAGTTTTTATTGAGGTTGCAGTCAGTGTAAGGAGCAGGATGAGAGAAACTCTTTGTTATATATATATATATATATATATATATATATATATATATATATATATATATATATGTAAAATATATAAAACACTTCTAAGTAATATATCTATTACGTAGAAGTGTTTTACTTCGGTGTTAGAGTTTTTTACATATTTTGTTTGTTACAAAAACCTCCTAATATACTTTTTCAGAGTGATTTTGTCGATTTATCTTGACTTGACCTTTACCTGACGTGATAGAGGTCAGTGGACTCCGGATTCGTGATCAGCGACCGCAAAAACTTCTTAGTCATATGGTTTCGTCAAATAGTCAAATTTTTTTTTGTAAACATGTGCTATTATTGTAGACCTACGTTTTCGGGTTCAAAGCGTACTATTTTGGAATTTGAGAACACTGTTCTTCTGAAATTGTGAATGGCTATTGGTGAAAATTTAAAAAGATTTTTGTAAGAAGTCAGGACCTCGATTTTTGACCCTTCGCTTCGTTATCAATCATTCGATATCTGTACACTAAACAGATACGAAGCGAATACGTTCGATAACGAAGCGAAGGGTCAAAAATCGAGGTCCTGTAAGTTTAAGTCTTATAAATTTCTGAGATTCTACTAAATATAGGTTTTCCAAGTTCAGTAAAACTTTTATAGGTCTGGATCCCGCGTCTGAAAAAAAAATTGATTAATAGCAAGCTGAAAATTTGTTAATAGCTTAAGGGTGTCTAGTCGGACAAACTTTGATATATGGGAACACTGGAACAGGGGAAGTTTTAATTGTGGAACAGGTTAAAAATTTGGAACGGTCAGACCACGAAAACGGCACATGTATTTTGTCCGACAGAACAGACTTAAACTCTCCGAACAGAGATTAAACTCTCATGCAAAAATCAGACTGCGATTTATCACCAAATGGGCGTTTTAATGAGTGGAACATGTAGAATATGTCAAATGACAGGAATTATGACAGGTGATAAATAGCAGTCTGATTTTTGCATGAGAGTTTAATCTCTGTTCGGAGAGTTTAAGTCTGTTCTGTCGGACAAAATAAATGTGCCGTTTTCGTGGTTTGACCGTTCCAAATTTTTAACCTGTTCCACAATTAAAACTGCCCCTGTTCCAGTGTTCCCATATATCAAGTTTATCCGACTAGACACCCTTAAGCTACACACACCGGCAAAATTAGCCGAACACCTTAAAAATGGGACATGTTTGGTGTCTCGAATTTCCTAAACCTGTTGTCCGATTTGAGTGATTCTTTTAGTATGTTATAGCCTTATTAGCTAAGAATATTGGTGTAATAATATTGTTGCTAGACAGGTAAATGTCATTTTATACCGGGTGTTACAAGCATACTGTGTTTTTTTCTTGAAGTTCGGAACACCCTGTGGAATATTCTAGCATATTGTAGAAAATTGTCTTTTCTACAATAGTTTTTGTAATTCTAATATTTTAATAATAACTATTCTAATATTTTTCTATCCCCCTAAACTAAAACCCTACGCTCTCAGCACACATGCTTTCTTTCTTCCTAATCATATATTCTGCGGTTGTCTGATTTTATTTGCCCAAAATCGTATACCTAACTTGCTCTAGTTCCCTTCGTCCCTAAAACAAAGACTTCATCTCCAACTTCTGACGGAATAAGATGTAAAAAGTGCGTTCCTCGCTTCCCCACTGGAAGCACGCTAAATCTGACGCTTTTCTAATGAAAGAAAGTCATTATTAATCAAGTTAGTATGTATTAAATTCAGTTATTGTGCATCTAAACTGTAAGTACCATACAATTAAATTAGAAGAAGTACCAATTGATCACCTCTGTACAAAATTACGGCACCAAGCTGCAGCATTGCAGGGTTGCCGGTTTTATAAATAAACTTTTTTGTTCTACCGCATGTCAATATAGTTAAGAACATTTGTATAAAATTAGGTATAGGTGATTAGTTGGCAAAATAACTTTTATTACTTTTAATGTCTCATTATTTCCTGTTATTGTCCATTTTATTTACTTCTTGCAAAAATTTGTGTCTAATACTATTTGTGTCTAATACAAAAATAAACTATGTCAATTTAAGTTTGATTTATTATTTTAATTATTATCTACTTATTATTCTACTATTAGCTGTTCCCTATTGATACTAACGTATAATTTTGCAATCAATTGGTTGCTGGTCCTTCGTAGTCCTATATATTTTGATCTACCAAATGTAGGAAGGTGAGAATATTATTCTTTTTACAAATATTTTATGTTTACAAACTTTTAGAACCAGCCACTCTAACTCCTCTTTCCCCTACATTTGTTTTGGCCCCAAATCGAGCCGGATATCTACATTAAACCTATCTATATCTTATTAAAAATATTACCTGTCAAATTATTCTTTTTATAATATTAATTATTCTTCTATCTGCTAATTTCCTCATTGTCGCACCAATTTCTTCCTTGTGCCACTAATCACAATTGTAGTGCACGCGAACATTTTCATTTGAAATACTTTAAAAGCAGTGACAGTGATTTTTCAACGGACAAATGATTAACATTTTTAAAAAACTAACTTTTTCGGGAGTGTTCGGTCTTCAGAAATTTTTGACAACCGGCAACCCTGTGTAATTTTAACCCATCGCATCGCATAGTAGACGCTGACGCTGCAGTACCAGCAGGGATCATCCATCCCTAATTGGCAGATGTGTGTCATAAATTAACCCAGTTATAGGCATTCAGTGACATTTTTAATCGTTTTGGGTTTGGAACGTTGATTTGATAAATATACAGCTATTAATAGGAAAAAAGACTTTATATTTTTCGTGTCTTTATCTGAATTTTTGAACTGAGCGTCGCAAATTTTAAACACATGTTCTGTAGTGGTTTAAAAGGGTCTTTGTAAATATTTTAGAAAGAACATAATTTGTAGTTTTGAAAGACCTTAATCGTTATCTGATTTATGGTTTTAATAATTGTATTGTTGTATATAATTTAATTTGATTTATAGGTAGGTACTTTATTTTTGGTGTGATATTTTTGGTTTTTTAATTACCATTTATTAATTTGAATTTTTTGATTCACTGTACAATATAATTTAAAAAATATCATTTTTTGTATACTTTGTATACTGTGATATTTTTTGTTTTTAATGACCATTCGTTAATTTGATTTTTTTAATTCACTGTATAATATAATTTAAAGATATTTTGTTTATACTGACTGTACTTGGTGTGATATTTTGGGTTTTCTAATTACCATTAATGCCATTAGTTTGAATTTTTTAAATCGCTGTACAAGATAATTTAAAAAATATCAGTTTGTTTTTACTTTATTTGGTCTGATATTTTTGGTATTCTTATTACCATTAATTAATTTGAATTTTTTAATTCGCTGTATAATATAATTTAAACATATCATTTGGTTTATACTTTAGTTGGTGTGATATTTTTTTGGTTTTCTAATGATTATCAATTAACTTGAATTTTTTCCAATTCGCAATATTTTCTTGTAGCACTTTTGATTGATTAGCGGACTTTTCTAACTCTTTCTTACTTTAAAATGGACCTCACCGCTTTGAAAAATAAACGTAAAGGTTGCAAAATTCAACTTTCCAGGATTGAAACCTACATAAAAAATCTTGATGGATCTGAGGAGGTCTATATATTAAATGTAAAATTAGAAAATCTCTTAAGTCATTACGAATGTTATAAAACAATTGAAGGCGATATAATTGCATTGGAAGACGTAACAGAGGCAGACATAACTGCAGAAAATTTAGTTGCAGATCGGTTCGAGACTGCTATTGCGCAACTCGGATCGACTATTGAAAATAAGAAAAAGGTATCTGCTAATGAAACTCTTGAATCTTCTAATGTTGTCTTGCCCAAGATAAATATAAAACCGTTCAGTGGACTGGCTCAAGAATGGGTCGCTTTCTATGATATTTTCTCAGCAGTAGTGCTAAATAATTCTAAGCTCAAAAGTGACGGCGAAAAATTTTATTACCTCAAAAGCTTACTGCGCGGTCCTCCTTTAGATTTAATTTCAAGTCTTAGTCTAACCAATCAAAATTTAAATGTTGCTTTAGATATTTTAAAAAAGACATACGATGATAATTTTAAATTATTAATTTCTCTGTATCAAACTTTGATAGAGCAAAAAAGTTTAGCTAAAAGCACACCTTCCGATTTGAAAGAATTTTATATTACTTCTAGAAAAACGTTTGATTTAATTAATAATACAGGTCATACTCCTCAAATCAAATTTGAATCTTTGATTATATTTTTGCTAGAAAAAAAACTTGATTTTAATTCTCGAAAAGCGTTTGAAAGTGAGCGAGATTCGGGAAGCATTCCTACTGCAGAAGAATTTTTTGAATTTCTAAACAAAAGGCAATCCGTTTTAGAAAATCTAAATCTTTTTAATCCTAATTCTTCCAAATCTTATTCAAGACCCACTGACAACCGAAGAGATAAGGTTGCATTAGTTTCTAATGTAAATAACCCTCAAAGTAAATCTTTCAACTACCGCACAAATTGTTTTTATTGCAATGAATCTGGCCATCTTATTTATGGATGTTCTAAATTTATAACGTTGAAACCTCTAGAGAGGTATCAATTTGTCAAAGCTAAGAAATACTGCATAAATTGCCTTAGTAGCACTCACACAATTCAACAATGTAAATCGTTAAAAAGATGTTCCAATTGTGGGAAAGCCCATCACTCCTATTTACATTTTGATAATCAATCTAATTCATCACCTAATCCTCAGAGTAATAATCACGTTCCAAATAAAAGTATGAGTTCCCAGTTTAAATCAAACAATCAGGGAACGCACTCATCCAATGTACATATTGTAAATAGATCTTTGTCTCCAAATACGAACCCTGTAAATAATGAATTTATTGAACATGCTCATTCCTCATCCCAGCAAGCTTCACTCCATGCTGCATCTAGTTCTGAAAATATAGTCCTTTTACCTACAGCTCTTGTAAATATCAGATGTGCTAATGGTAAAGAAATGGTGACAAGAGCTCTATTAGATTCTGCTAGTCAAATGAGTCTCATTGAAAGCTCCTTTGCACAAAATTTGCGACTAGTTCCACGAACACAAACTGTAAACATTTCTGGGTTAGGTAGCACCCATTGTGCTAAAAGCAGAGAAGTACTGGATATACGATTTAGTTCTCTTGTTAATCCATCAAATATTTTTAAAGTTTCTTGTTCTGTTATAAATAAAATAACAAACAATCTTCCTCAATTTTCTATATCTCCTAAAGTTCTGAAATTACCTGAACATATAACGCCCGAACTTGCCGACCCATTTTTCTTCAAAACTGGGCCTATAAATGTGCTTCTTGGTGCTGATATTTATTTCAATTTACTTAAATCCAATGTTATTAGCATGGGACCTAGATCCCCCTCTCTGGTGGAAACTGATCTAGGTTATGTCATTGCCGGTCCTATTTCTAGGAGCCGCTTAGCTTTTTCCTCAAACCAAAATAATATTTATCATTCCTTTTTTACAACTCATGATGTTCAAATTGAAAGAGAAGATGAGTTGACTCGTCGTATGGAAAGTTTCTGGGAATTAGAAACTATTCCACTGGCAAAAAATCATTGTTCTAGTGCAGAATTTGCAGAACAAATATTCCAAAATACTACTATTATTTTACCGTCGGGCCGTTATCAGGTTGATATGCCTTTCCTTGCAAACAAACCCACAAAATTGGGACAGTCCTTTTGCATGTCACGACAACGATTTTCCTCACTTGAGAAAAAATTCTGTTCTGATCCTATTTTATTTCAAAACTATAAGAAGGTCATAGATGAATATCTTACCCTAAATCACGCTCAAGTAGTCCCGTTATCTTTTTACAATCATCCTACTAACGAATTTAAATATTTTATACCCCACAGAGCTGTAATACGCAAAGACAGTTCAACGCCTGTTAGAGTAGTTTTTGATTTTAGCGCCCGTACTGATACTGGAGTTTCTTTAAATGACCTAACTTCAAAGGGTTACCAAGTACAGGACAATCTCTTTGACATATTGTGTAGGTTCCGTTGTTTTAAATATGTCCTTTGTGCTGATATCCAAATGATGTATAGATTTATTGATATAAATCCATCGCAACGTCATTTTCAAAATTTCTTATGGAGAGAAAATTCTTCTGATCCTTTTACCTGTATTGAACTTTCGAGTCTTAGCTTCGGGCAAAATTGCGCCCCGTATTTGGCTACTCGTCTCTTAAAGGATATCGCTGAAAGATATCCTGAGCTCCCTAATGCTCAGTACGCTCTACTTAGACAAACCTATATGGACGACATTTTGTCCGGTACTAATAGTTTCTCATCTCTACAAGCAATCTATTCGGAGCTTAATACTGTTTTAGGTAAACACGGATTCAAGCTTCATAAATGGCAATCCAATTCTTCTAAATTTTTATCTACAATATCACAATCTTCCTCCTACGAAATTGATCTTAATATAAATAACTCCCCTAGTAAAATACTCGGATTAAAATGGAACCCTATGTCTGATCAATTACTTATTCGTATCGCTGATATACAAGAGCCTGCTGTTTTAACTAAACGCAGTATCTTATCTTTCATTTCTTCTGTGTTTGACCCCCTGGGTGTGATTAATCCTCTAATAGTACAGGGAAAACTTATTATGCAAACTCTATGGCAATCCCAAATAGCTTGGGATACGCCCGTTTTTGATAATTCTATTTTACAAAGTTGGAAAAAATTTCTTTCTTTGTTATCTGACATTTCCAATATGTCAATACCTAGATATCTAATTGATAATAAAAACATATGTTCCCTTTCCTTACATGGGTTTTGTGATGCTAGTCAATTAGCTTATGGAGCATGTGTGTACCTCGTCGTTGAATATGACGATAATACTTTTTCTTCAAGATTACTTGCCGCAAAGTCCCGAGTTAATCCATTAAAAAACAAACTTACAATTCCTAAATTAGAGCTATGCTCTATGGAATTACTTGCCATCCTATCTTCTCGCATCGTACAAATTTTGAGTAATACTATCAAAATTGGGTCCATTAATTTATGGTCCGACTCTTTAATTGCCTTGACTTGGGTTAAGAAGTCTGAAATGGAGATATCTCCTTTCGTTAAAAAACGAGTCCTTACTGTTCGTGATAATAGTAGGAATACTACATGGCGACATATCCGATCATCATTTAATCCCGCCGATTGTTTGTCGCGTGGAAATTTTTCTTCTGATGTTCGTCAATTCTGGTTTTATGGTCCTCCCTTTTTGACCCAAACCAATGATTTTGACTCAATTGATTCCTTCGAACTTCTAAATGAAGTACCTGATTGTATCCAAGTCTGTCTTCCCATTACTGAACCGCCAGAAGAATTCTGGAAATCTACATTTTTAAAATTTTCGAAATTTTCTAGCCTGCAAAAAGGAATTGCTTTTAGTTTTAAAGTGGTCCTGAGATTTAAAAAGACAAACATTTCTGATAGTCCTTTAACAGTAGAAGAGCTCCAAAATGCCCATGATTTTATTATTAAACAGGTCCAATCTTATTCTTTTTCCAAAGAAATTAAACTTCTACAGGAGGGAAAATCTATTTCCACTCCCAAATTACTTCCTCTGAATATCTTCCTTGATGAAAATTGCTTGCTCCGAGTAGGAGGTCGACTTGAATATGCCGAATTAAATTTTGCTCAAAAATTTCCCATTTTACTCCCTGAAAATGATCATGTTGTCGATTTACTAATTAATCGGGAACATATGCGTTTGGGACACAGTGGAGCTCAAAATGTTCTTGGAAACTTTCGCCTTCGATATTGGCCTTTAAATGGCATAAGGAGAGTGAAAACTATCATTAAAAGGTGTGTTATTTGCCACAGATTTAATGCTCAGTTTGCATCACAAATAATGTCCCCTCTACCTTTAGATAGAGTTCAATAGGCTCGTCCATTTTCTAAAACCGGTATAGATTTTGCCGGTCCTATTATTTATTTATTTATTTATTTATTTATTTATTTATTTAAAACTTTACAAACACTATAAACTAATAGTAGTTACATGTAAAGTGAAGTACTTACTAACTAAGAATATAAACCTAAAACTAATAAGCTAAGTAAATGAAAAAGGAAGGGAGTATTTGTGTTTTATGAAATCCCTTAAACCTAGTGCTGATGTGCAAGCAATGTTCTAAGGTCCCTGATTTTTACATTAAATATGTCTATATCAGTTAGTCCATTGAATACTTCATTACATATTTTTAACATATTATTCACTGGTGACATATTTCTATAAGAACTTGTATAAAATAGATCTGGGTTGGTTATCCTTAACCTACTTTTAGGTACTCTTAGGTAAACAAACTCAATTAGATCACAGTCTGTGTACTTAATACTATTAACAATTAGGTATATAAACATAATGGCCTGACTGTTTCTCCTAGTGGCAAGTGACTGCAACTGAAACGAATCCAACATTACCCTGTAAGAGACCATATATGGATATTCCTTGTTTTTCCTTAGGTATAAAAATCTTAGAAATCGTTTTTGAACTTTTTCGATCCTTTCTGAGTTTGAAAATGCAATTGGAGACCAGATGTTTGAAGCATATTCCATATGTGGTCTCACCAGGGCATTATAGAGTTTTATAATTGTGTTTATTCTGAAGTTATTGCTATTTCTAATAACAAAACCCAAGGCACGATAGGCTCTGTTAGTTATTTCACAAAAGTGTGTATTGAACTTCATGTTTGTTTGAAATGTAACTCCAAGATCCTTCATAACAGTCACTCTCTGCACTCGATCACCGTTAATACAATAATCTTCAATAATACTGTTAAGTTTTCGAGTATATGAGACTACTGCGCACTTTTTAACGTTAAGAGTCATTTTCGAATTGTTGAACCATTGAGTAACTGACCTTAAATCATCCTGCAATTTAACTACATCTTTCTTATTAGAGATGGTTTTAAAAAGTTTAAAATCATCGGCATACATTAAGCTGTTACAAGATTTAATACAGTCTGGCAAGTCATTAATAAATAAAATGAAGAGCAATGGTCCAAGTTTGCTCCCCTGTGGAACTCCCGAGGATGACACAAATTGGTGGGAAAAGCAATTACCTACTTTAACTGTGTTCTTCCTATCTGACAAATAAGATTTTAATAAATTAAAAGCTTTTCTTGAGAATCCAAACTCTACCAGTTTATTTAAAAGAATACAGTGATTGACCTTATCAAATGCTTTTTCACAATCAGTATAGAGAACATCCAACTGCTCCCCTGCCTCAATAGCCTTAGTAATATGTTCAGAAAAAACACAGAGATTTGTTACTGTTGATTTGTCACTTACAAAACCATGCTGGGATTTGCTAATTTTACTCTTAACATGAGTGTATATATCCTCATAAAGAATTCCTTCAAAAATCTTAGCAACACTATTTAACAGGCTGATAGGTCTATAGTTTTGGATGTCATTTTTTTTATCTTTTTTATGTATTGGAGAAATTGTTGCCATTTTTAAGATATCTGGGAAATATTCCTGTTCAATCGACATATTAAACAAGAACGCCAGAGGTTTAGCTAAGGGTTCTGCCAATCCCTTATAGATATATGGTGGTATTTCATCAGGGCCTGTAGATTTTTTGGGTTTAAGTTTTTTGATACTATTTATAACATCCAATTCTGTGATATGTTTAAAGGTAAATGAACCCCACTCAGTACTGTGAGAGTGACAATGTGTACAGTCGCTCCTCTGATTCGCTCCTCTAGATTATGATTCGCTCCTCTAGATTAAGAAAAGCGCCTAGAATTAAGGCTCATATAGCCATTTTCATATGTATGGTCACCAAGGCTATCCATATAGAACTGGTATCTAACTTGTCTACGGAAGCTTTTATTGCCTCCCTAAAACGATTTATCAGTCGTCGAGGAAATCCTCAAATAATTTACTCTGACAACGGCACCAATTTTATTGGAGCACGTAATCAACTACGAGGCTTATCCTTATTTTTGAAAGATAATAATAGGGAAATTCAAAATTTTCTTTCTTCAACCGCAATCAGTTGGAAATTAATTCCTCCCAGATCTCCACATTGGGGTGGACTCTGGGAGGCGGCTGTAAAGAGTGCTAAATCTCACCTAACAAAATACTTGCCTAACGTTCGAGGAATTATCTACTTTATTGGTTCAAATTGAAGCCATATTAAATAGCCGTCCATTGTATCCTCTTTCCAATGATCCTAATGATCTGTTACCTCTTACACCTGGTCACTTTCTGATTGGAGCTCCCCTTACTTCTTACCCAGAAAGAGATCTCTCTAATACTAATACTAATCGACTTTCCTATTTGAAAGTTTGTTCCAAACTCCAACAGGAGTTTTGGAGAAAGTGGTCTGTGGATTATTTGCACCGTCTGCAACACAGACCCAAATGGCAACTACCTCAACAAAACCTGACCATCAATCAATTGGTGCTTATCCAATCTGAAGATCGTCCTCCTTTAAATTGGCCACTGGGTAGAATATTGGAATTATTAACTGGAAGGGATGGAAAGGTTCGCGCTGCACGTGTAAAAACAGCAGAAGGTGAATATGTTCGCCCCATAATTAAATTAGCACCTCTTCCAATTTCCGATTAAACTTCTTCTTCTTCTCAATTTGCCCGGCCCCCAGTATGTAGAAAATTGTCTTTTCTACAATAGTTTTTGTAATTCTAATATTTTAATAATAACTATTCTAATATTTTTCTATCCCCCTAAACTAAAACCCTACGCTCTCAGCACACATGCTTTCTTTCTTCCTAATCATATATTCTGCGCTTGTCTGATTTTATTTGCCCAAAATCGTATACCTAATTTGCTCTAGTTCCCTTCGCCCCTAAAACAAAGACTTCATCTCCAACTTCTGACGGAATAAGATGTAAAAAGTGCGTTCCTCGCTTCCCCACTGGAAGCACGCTAAATCTGACGCTTTTCTAATGAAAGAAAGTCATTATTAATCAAGTTAGTATGTATTAAATTCAGTTATTGTGCATCTAAACTGTAAGTACCATACAATTAAATTAGAAGAAGTACCAATTGATCACCTCTGTACAAAATTACGGCACCAAGCTGCAGCATTGCAGGGTTGCCGGTTTTATAAATAAACTTTTTTGTTCTACCGCATGTCAATATAGTTAAGAACATTTGTATAAAATTAGGTATAGGTGATTAGTTGGCAAAATAACTTTTATTACTTTTAATGTCTCATTATTTCCTGTTATTGTCCATTTTATTTACTTCTTGCAAAAATTTGTGTCTAATACTATTTGTGTCTAATACAAAAATAAACTATGTCAATTTAAGTTTGTTTTATTATTTTAATTATTATCTACTTATTATTCTACTATTAGCTGTTCCCTATTGATACTAACGTATAATTTTGCAATCAATTGGTTGCTGGTCCTTCGTAGTCCTATATATTTTGATCTACCAAATGTAGGAAGGTGAGAATATTATTCTTTTTACAAATATTTTATGTTTACAAACTTTTAGAACCAGCCCCTCTCACTCCTCTTTCCCCTACACATATTATGTAAAATATTAAAATTAATACTCGATTGTAGACTTAGGCTTTCTTAACATTTTCTTTTTTGATTCCTTTGCTTATGTTGGAAAATAAAAAAGTTATGTGCTTTAACAACTAGCCATGTTTTTTTTATCAATAAATCCTCATAGTAGGGGAGAAAAGTATGCTAAATTTGCAGTTACTCGAGCGTTATGGGGACCTATTGGATTGTGTAAGAGTAGGTCCTAATACCAAAAAAAGTTAATTTAAGTTTTCCATAAAGTGTGGGAGTCTCCATTTTTTAATTTTAATTTATTTTTCCATTTCCACCAATCGTTTTTTCCGATTATAGCGACATCTATCCATAATTGGAAAAAATGTTGCGAATAAAAGTTGCTTATTTTTACGTCAAGGATCCAAATCTGCAATAAAAATTGGGGGCTCCTATTTAAAATTTTAACCCTACCTCTTTGGGGGTCTTGTGTGGTGCCATTCGGTAGATTTTGAACAATATTGAATAGGTGTATTTTGCAGTTTTACGATCTGATGTTCATTTCGCGAAATATCGCAGGGTTCGTATTTAAAATTTTTAATTTACCCCCACCCCTCTCCGTGGGGTGCCACGAGCCCCCACGGAGGTGGGGTGGGGGATTTAATTTAATATCTTAAATAGGAGCCCCCAATTTGTATTGCAGATTTGGATTCTTTACGTAAAAATAAGCAACTTTTATTCGACACATTTTTTCGAATTATGGATAGATAGCGCTATAGTCGGAGAAAAATGATTGTTTCAAATGGAAAATTAAATTAAAAAATGAAAAGTCCCCCACTTTATGGAAAACTTCACTTAACTTTTTTCTGATTTTAGCACATACTCTTCACAATCCAATAGGTCCCCATAACGCTCGAGTAACTGCAAATTTAGTATAATTTCCTCCCCTACTATGAGGATTTATTGATGAAAAACATGGATAGTTGTTAACGCACATAACTTTTTAATTCTCTCACATAAGTAAATCAATCAAAAAGAAAAATGTTAAGAAAGCCTCAGTCTACAACCGACTAATAATTTTGACATTCTACATATGTTAGAATATTCCACAGGGTGTTCCAAACTTTAAGAAAAAAACGCAGTATGATTGGTACACCCGGTATAAAATGGTATTCACCTGTCTAGCAACAACATTATTATTACAATATTCTTAAATAATAAGGCTTTCACATACTAAAAGAATCACTCAAATCGGACCAGTGGTTTAGGAAATTCGAGACATCAAACATGCCCCATTTTTAAGGTGTTCGGCTAATTTTGCCGGTGTGTGTATTAACAAATTTTCAGCTTGCTATTAATCAACTTTTTTTTTATACGCGGGATCCAGACCTATTAGAGCATTCCACATTGTTTTGATTGCAAGTATGTAGTTAGGTATTACAAAGTGAAAGTGAAAAGAAATTTAAACTTTCTTAAACTCAAGTTGGTTTTCCCAGAAATTATAATGTAAGGAAATTAACGACATTATATATGGATTTCGGATTCTTTCATAATAAATATTCTTAAATTACATCTATATTTTTATTTTATTACCTGAGTGAGTTGGTGAGGAAAATACCTGCTGGATTAATATGAACCTTTAAATTTGGTGAGGAAAATACCTGTAGGATTATATGGTTTTACTGGTTGGTGAGGAATTTACCTCCGCCCGACATCACTAGTTTTTTAATGTTTATTTTCATACCAAATTGTCATCTAATTATTTCATTTTTATCAAGTGATTTAATGTCAGCAAGTTTGCAAGTTATTAATTTAATTATTGATAAATAATGACTTCCTTAAAATTTTAGTTGAATATAAAAGATTTTGTTGGGAAAACCCGGATTTTCTCAGGAAAATTTGTCGAAGGAAATCGGGAATCAAAATAATATGATTACAATTTTCATCTAAAAAATTTGACTTCACTAATTTAGTACGACAGACTGGGTTTGTTTATTATACCAACAGAGGGATTGTATTATGTTGTATAAATAATATATTTATTAGTTTATGTTTCCCGGTAGTAATTAAAATACACATTACACTGAAAGCTTATCTGAAAGACGTGTCCAAACCACTTGAAAGTGCTGACTTGAAACTGCCGATTCAATATTTCTTTCTAGGAACTGGCGATGTTAATTTAGAAAATATTTCAGGAGCGTAGAGCGTGAACATTTGTGTGTATATATCCGGAGTATAACAAAATAATAATTGTACATATTATTAGAAGTAGACAAGTCCAAATTTGTGTTTTTTAGTAAGTGAAAAAAAAACGTCGCCTGTCAAAATGTTCAATGTGTTTCAAATGTATTATTTTTTTTCGAATTCTGAGAAAACTAATAAATATTTTTGAAACATTTAAACGCAGAATGAAATATTACATTATTACTGAGGGCAGAAAGTCCCTGAAAACTTCTATAATGTTTATTTTAATAAGTTACAGGGGTAAAAATAAAAGAGAAAATTTAGTGTGATATCTAATTGCAAATATTTTATTTAATAGTTATTTATGATATAAGTGTTAAAAGTACAATTTTAAGGCACGCATGTGAAAGTTTGCAGAATGAGCGAAGCAAATTCTGCAATTCACATGAGTGCCTTAAAAATGTACTTTTTAACACGAATATCATATAATATTTTTTCTACAAACGTTATTTATATATAAAATACAATATTTTTGTTAATTGCTGAAACCATTAAACTTATGACCCGTAAAAGGTAGAACTGGTTGTCTACACTCGAGGGGAATGTCTAAAAATTCTTAGCGAAAATATTATACCGTTACATAAACCTCTTTTTTCTACAAAAGTGTTAAAAAAGCAATAATACAGTTTAAATTAAATTTTAAAAAACCTTTTAAACCACCTTTTTCATATTGCGCAAGTTGTACTATTAATATTAATGTTAATAAATGAAATATAATATTTTGACGTTTCAGACAATTTACTTTTAACTGCAGTGCGTTAATAGTTATTTTCCTAACAAGTGCAGAAAGCCATTCTTTTCCGCACGCGACTGCAGTTTGCCGAACGACGCGAAGCGGGAGTTCGGCAAGCAGTCGAGTGCGGAAAAGAGACTTTCTGCAAGAGTTAGGAAAAATATTTTTTCTAAGAGTCTTTAAAAAATTACCAAATCTTAATCAATTAATTTAATTAATATGAAAATACATACACAAATTAATTCTTTGACAAGGTTGTCAAAACCAAACTTTCAATATAATTAGTTAGCATGACGACGATCTTGGTTTCCATGACGATGATTCAAAACGACTGTCTACCGATTTAACTTTCGAATATTATGTCAAAATAATTTTATTTCATCGAATTGTCGCGTTAATTTCATTAAAACAGGAACACAATAAGATATATTTGAAATAAACTAGTAAATAATATCTAAATATTATTTTTTATCTAAATATTAGTTTATTGCATGCATGTATTATAATTACTTTAAAGCCATATTAACATATCTAAATTAACACGGGTGCGGAAAAGTAAAAACCGCGTGCGGAAAAGTGAAACTTTCTAAACTAAAATGCGTGCGCGAAAGTAGCATTTTTAACGCTCTTATGATTAGTGCATTTAAAACACATTGGAAATTTTGACAGACGATATTTTGCGTCTTTCACCTTAAGACTAAACGCATAAATGCAGCTTTTATTATCTAAAATGATTTATAGTCTAGTCAAATAAAATTACAATACACGGTTCCAAATCTATTTGGAACCCATTTTGACCTTAAATAACTTTTTTAGTTTTGTTCCGATTTTGATGAAATTTAAAACATATATTGATAGCTCACATTTAAATTAAAATTTAGAAGACTAACGGAAAAACTTAAAGGGGGTCTAAGTAAGGGTCATTTTTATTAAATCTTACTTTCATGGTCGTTGCAAAAGTCACGTTGTAATATTTAAATTCAAAATTAGTAAAAACTATTAATAAGTATCCGGAAAGACGACCCTTAAAATCGTATTAAAAATCTTTTTCTACAAACGTGTTAAAATTGCACTTCATAGGAGCGTTACAATGCTACTTTAAGGCACTAGTGCTTTAAAATTTTTAAGACACTGCAGTTAAAAGTGAATTATTGTCAAATTATGAAGCGTCAAAATATTTATATTTCATTTATTAACATTAATATTAATAGTACAACTTGCGCAATTTGAAAAGGTGGTTTAATAGTTATTTATGATATATGTAAGTGTTAAAAGTACAATTTTAAGCCACGCATGTGAAAGTTTGCAGAATGAGCGAAGCGAATTCTGCGATTCACATGAGTGCCTTAAAAATGTACTTTTTAACACGTATATCATACATTATTTTTTCTACAAACGTCTTATATATCAATAATTATAATTTATTCATTCTCAATTACAGGACAGTACCTACAATAACTTTTACTTGAACTTGACTGAAATTCCATTTTTATATTTTTCTTGACATTACATAAAAACTGCCTATACTGTCAATACGTAAATCATAACAACTATAGAATAACATCTACTTTTATTGCTGTATATTCTAACAAATTTTAATAGTTTTTTTCTACAAACCTGTTAAAACTGCAATAATACAGTTTAAATTAAATTTTAAAAACCTTTTAAACCACCTTTTTCAAATTGCGCAAGTTGTACTATTAATATTAATGTTAATAAATGAAATATAAATATTTTGACGTTTCACAATTTGACAATTCACTTTTAACAGCAGTGCCTTAAAATTTTTAAAGCACTAGTGCTTTAAAGTAGCATTTTTAACGCTCCTATGGAGTGCTAAAAATTGCATTTTTAACACGTTTGTAGAAAAAAGGTTATTTAAATTTTAATTTAAACTGTATTATTGCATTTTTAACACGGTTGTAGAAAAACAAGTTTATGTAACGGTATAATATTTTCGCTAAGAACTTTTAGACATTCCCCTCGAGTGTAGACAACCAGTTCTACCTTTTACGGGTCATAGGTTTCATGGTTTCAGCAATTAACAAAAATATTGTATTTTATAAATTTATAACATTTGTAGAAAAAATATTGTATGATATACGTGTTAAAAAGTACATTTTTAAGGCACTCACGTGAATTGCAGAAATTGCTTCGCTCATTCTGCAAACTTTCACATGCGTGCCTTAAAATTGTACTTTTAACATTTATATCATAAATAACTATTTTCTACAACTGTGTTAAAAATGCAATTTTTAGCACTCCATACGAGCGTTAAAAATGCTACTTTAAGGCACTAGTGCCTTAAAATTTTTTTAAGGCACTGAAGTTCGTATTGACCGTATAGGAATTTTGATGTAACGTCAAAAAAATATAAAAATGGAATGTCAGTCAAGTTCAAGTAAAAGTTTTTGTAGATATTGTCCTGTAATTACAATTGTAGAAAAAATATTGTATGATATGCGTGTTAAAAAGTACATTTTTAAGGCACTCATGTGAATTGCAGAACTCGCTTCGCTCATTCTGCAAACTTTCATATACGTGCCTTAAACGTGTACTTTTAAGGCTATGGGTACATAATTCGCAAATATTTTACGTGTATCCCTACTTTTTCTGTCTTTACACGGCAAATTACGTGTAGTAAAATTCACACTGGTATGAATATGTAAACATTACTAGAATATCATTCTACTTGAATACTCAGTTAATAAATGTGATAATTTTTTCACTAACTATGTATTCAGTGATTGTAATAATTTATTTGTACAATAAAAACTAATACTCAATCGAGAAAAGAGGAAAAGTGTTAAAGTGATTTTTTAATAATATATTGTTATGGAACGCTTACAATTTTGAACATCTTTAACAAAATACTTGGATCACAGAATATATTATCCTGATGTATTCTCTGCTTGGATCTTCCACAAATAATACACAATAAATAACTTTTTATTAAGTTCACGTCTTAAATCAATTATTTATCAAATACACTATATATCAATAATATTTAATCATTAACACAAAATATTCCCGATGCAATGTCAAATATTTAAAATTGTCACTGATTGTCAGTGTCTGACTGACAATATATACTGACAATATTATATTCGGCTGAGTGCGTTGTAAGACAAAGATAGATTTGGAAAATATTACCACGGCATTGTGTTTATTTTTTTCAAATCCTGAAAAAACCAATAAATATTTTTGAAAAATCTAAACGCAGAATAAAAGACTAAATTATTACCGAGGGCCGAAAGTCCCTTAGAATAAATAAAAAGTTTATTTTGAATGAGATATTTGAAAATAAAAATCACACTAAATTTTCTCTTAGTTTTTCACCCCTGTAACTTATTAAAATAAACATTATAGAAGTTCTCAGGAACTTTCGGCCCTCGCTAATAACGTAATCTTTCATTCTGGGTTTAAATTTTTCAAAAATATTTCTTAGTTTTCTCAGGATTCGAAAAAAATGAATCCCCATTTGAATAGCATTGCAGCCGAAAATACGTACCGATCCTCTTAATACTTATATCATAAATAATTACTAAGCGTTTGGTTAAAAAAAAATTAATTTCGCGGATAAATAGCACAAAGTGGCTTAGCACAAATAAAGAAAATATAAGCAATATGCTCATAACTCGAATCCGAGTCATTTCTTCTTTTCACTTAAAAAAATAAAAAAATTGTTTAAATTAACCAAATTTACCAAATTTAAATTGTTATCATTTAATAATACATATACAGGGTGTTTGGTAAATAATGGGCCATGACTTAACCTTAGATTTCTGAGCTTAAAATAGGTCGATTTAAGCTAACTTACCTTAGTACAAAAGTTGATAATAACCGAAATACTTAAAGCCATCGGTACATAATTCGCAAATATTTTACGGCTATCCCTACTTTTTCTGTCTTTACACAGCAAATTACGTGTAGTAAAATTCACACTGGTATGGATATGTAAACATTACTAGAATGTCATTCCACTAGACAATGTCATCATTAACTTAAAGAGATGGTTTTTGAATGTTCTTGGATAACTGTTATTTGTATAATTGCAAATTATTAATTCAGTTAATAAATGTGATAATTTTTTCACTAACTATGTATTCAGTGATTGTAATAATTTATATGTACAACAAAAACTAATACTCAATCGAGAAAAAAAGAAAAATGTTAAGGTGATTTTTTAAAAATATATTGTTACTATGGAACGCTTACAATTTTGAACATCTTTAACAATAAAATACTTGGATCACAGAATATATTATCCTGATGTATTATCTGCTTGGATGTTCCACAAATAATACACAATAAATAACTTTTGATTAAGTTCAAGTCATAAATCAATTATTTATCAAATACACTATACAGGGTGATTGATTAGTAGGGTAAAGCTCAATAGCTCCGCTATAGTAATAGATAGCAATAAAAGTTAATAACAAAAATTTTAGCCACCTTTGAGCTTCACATTAAAAAATTAGTTAAAATGTTACAGGGTGTTCGATAACACAGTGGCAGACCTAACTTATGTTTTTTTAAATGGAACACCCTATATTTTATTTTATATTCGAAATCCTGTTAACTTTTCCATCACAAAAATAGAAAGGTTTGTAATGTTATACAGGGTATTTATAAAGTTATAACCAATTTTGTATGAAAATCGTAACAAGTTCAACTCCCTGTATAAATAAAAATAAGCACAACAGCAATGGTTTATTAATGCCATATTTTTTTATTTATTGTCAAAATTTTTAAGAATTATTGATATTGCTAATTTTCTTTATATCAAATACAGGGTGAGTCAAAACGCAAGTACATTATTTTCTCAGTAATGTTAAATGGAACACCCTGTATTTTATATCATTATTGAAAAGTATCATTAACGTACTTTAATTTTTATATAACATTCCCTATGCCCAAATTTATTAGTTTTCGAGATATTTTCATTTTTTAGAGCAAATTATTTTAGGTGTTTAAATTTATCTAAATTTTAGTAAGCCATGACTGAATTGACAATTGAAGATTACCGATTATCAATCCGGTAATCAATGTAACACTGTAGCAAATAAAGAAATAAAAATAATTTATTAGTAATACATTTTACAAACAAAAACACAATCACTACATGCAACATTTTTGAAACAATTAAAAACTATCTTTTTATGTAAATGCAACAAAAAAACAAAGAAAATTAGTAATAAATTTTACAAAAAAACACACAAACACAAAATACAATATTTTGTGAAGACAATTAAACACTACTTTTGTATGTAAATGTAACAATGTAACAAATAAAGAACGAAACATAATTTATCAGTAATACATTTTGCAAAAAAACATGTTTGAAAAAATTAGAAGCTACTTTTAATAAAATATTTTCAATATTTTATTACATAAGGTGTTCAAAATTATCTCCTATTTAACACATTTATGTACGCCTAAAAACGATCATTGAATGAGCTACTTACTCTACGGAGCATTTGTAAATTAACACATCGAAATACACTTTGTATTCTATTTTTCATCTCGCTTGTTGTTGGAGGTATTTAATACACTTCATTATTAACGTAACCCCAAAAAAATCAGTCCAGTTTACTAAATTCTGGTGATTTGGGTGGCCACGCTACTGGTCCATTGAAAAATGAAAATATCTCGAAAACTAATAAATTTAGACATAGGGAATGTTATCTAAAAATTAAAGTACGGTAATGGTACTTTTCAATAGTGATATAATATACAGGGTGTTCCATTAAAAAAAAAAACATAAGTTTGGTCTGCCACTGTGTTATCGAACACCCTGTAACATTCTAACTAATTTTGTAATGTGAAGCTCAAAGGTGGCTAAAATTTTTGTTATTAACTTTTATTGCTATCTATTACTATAGCGGAGCTATTGAGCTTTACCCTACTAATCAATCACCCTGTATATCAATATTATTTAATCAACAACTCAAAATATTCCCGATGCCATGTCAAATATTTAAAATTGTCACTCATTGTCACTGTCTTACTGACAATATTCTATTCGACAAAGATAGATTTGGAAAATATTACCACGGACATTGTGTTAATTTTTTTCGAATCCTGAAAAAACCAATAAATATTTTTGAAAAATTTAAACGCAGAATGAAAGACTAATTTATTACCGAGGGCCGAAAGTCCCTTAGAATAAATAAAAAGTTTATTTTGAATGAGATATTTGAAATTAAAAATATCACTAAATTTTCTGTTAGTTTTTCACCCCTGTAACTTATTAAAATAAACACTATAGAAATTCTCAGGGACTTTCGGCCCTCGCTAATAACGTAATCTTTCACTCAACTCTTAAATTTTTCAAAAATACTTATTAGTTTTCTCAGGATTCGAAAAAAATGAATCCCCATTTGAATAGCATTGCAGCCGAAAATACGTACCCACCCCTTAAGCCAAAATTAAACTTTTATTTTATTTAACACGAAATTTGCTAAGCGAGGGTTTTTTGGGACGAGAAATCTAAATTTGCTACCAAAAATGATGTATTACCCAGAGGGCGCCACATACCGATTTCAGCGCTTTCTTCTACGTTCAATTTTTTTATCCCCACTCTACATACTTTTTGAATTAACATTTTTATTCTCTTAATATTTTTACTTAACAAAGATATACACATTCATCTCGCTAAACTCAAGTGTTTTCGAGATAAACGCATTTTAAGTCTGCGATACAACATAAGTTTTTGCATAATATCATTGTAGTTACACCCGAAAAATAACTTTATGTCCGAATGGTCTATTATTTGACAAATTTGACAAAGGGCGTGTTATTGAAAAATAACACTCTAGGGCCTATTAAATTTAAATAACGAGTTAAATACTGTCAAGTTGACAAATAAAACTCTAAGTAAAATTATGGTTACCACAATTACGTTACGACTATTTCTGGTAAATGTAATTATTTGAAAACTAATTCAAAATTTATTCAAATTTTTTGCATATAAAGAATAATTTAGTCGGACATTAGACGTTGAAGACACCACGGGTATTATAATAATAACACTTTCAAGCGTCATCCATAAAATTGTCATCCATAATACAAATTAATGATATAAATCTTTCGATAAAGTACGACATGAACAATTAATGAATGTCCTGAAATTAAAGAAGATAGTCACAGTCACAATGATCTCAGGATCATAATATCTAATTTATACTAAAGGTAGCGAGCAAAAGTGCGTGTTGGCGAACAGCTGTCAGAGGAAGTTGAAATTAGATGTGTGGTGAGACAGGGATGCGTATTGTCGCTAGTTCTCTTTAAAGCCTACTCGGAAGAGATCCTATGCTCTTGAGGGTGAAACAGCTGGAATAAAGTTTAACGGAGTTCCCATTAACAACATTAAATATGCGGATGACAATGTCACCTTAGCCAAAAAATATTGAAGATCTTCAGAGACTGGTGAACAGAATAGCGATATATAGCCAAGGATATGGTCTAACAATGAACATCAAGCAGACAAAATTATGAGAATATCTAATACTCAGAGACATAACGAGAATCTCCTTATAAACGGAACCAATGTCGAACGAGTAGACCAATATGCATATCTTGGAACAATGATTAACCCCACAAATTATTGCTTTCCTTTCAGGGGATTAAAATTAGAAAAGGAAAGGCTAGAGCGAATTTTAACAAGATGAGAAAAGTGCTCTGCACAAGAGATCTAAAGTTAGAGCTAAGAGTAAGGTTGGCTAGGTGCCACGTGTTCTCGACATTGTTTTACGGAATGGCAGCTTGGACCTTGAATGTGGCATCAATGAAAAAACTGAAATCATTCGAGTTGTGGTTGTATAGAAGAATTCTGAAAATATCATGGACAGAACACCTCACAAAGAGGTTCTGAGAAAGATGAATAAAGAAATGGAAGTCTCAAATACAATCAAAACTAAAAAATTGGAATATCTCGGACATATTAGACGTGGAGAGAGATACAACTTGCTCCAACTCATTATGCAGGGAAAGGTTAAAGGAAAAAAGGAGCATAGGGAGACACAGAATACCACGGCTGCGCAACCGGAGACATGGATGTACACCAAATGAACTTTTCAGAGCAGTCGTCTCCAAAGTTCGAATAGCTATGATGATTGCCGACTGCCGACCTTCGTCGCTGAGATGGCATTTGAAAAATATTTTAAAAAATACTAGTCAGCAAAGCGGTTGATTTCTTGAAAATCTACATTGATTTCTTGACAAACTTTGATGTATGGGAACACTGGAGCGGGGGAAGTTTTAATTGTGGAACAGGTTAAAAATTTGGAACGGTCAGACCACGAAAACGGCACATGTATTTTGTCCGACAGAACAGACTTAAACTCTCCGAACAGAGATTAAACTCTCATGCAAAAATCAGACTGCTATTTATCACCAAATGGGAGTTTTAATGAGTGGAACATGTAAAATATGTCAAATGACAGGAATTATGACAGGTAATAAATAGCAGTCTGATTTTTGCATTAGAGTTTAATTTCTGTTCGGAGAGTTTAAGTCTGTTCTGTCGAACAAAATAAATGTTTTCGTGGTCTAACCGTTCCAAATTTTTAACCTGTTCCACAATTAAAACTTCCCCTGTTACAGTGTTCCTATATATCAAAGTTTATCCGACTAGACACCCTTAAACTATTAACACATTTTCAGCTTGCTATTAATCAACTTTTTTTTTCATACGCGGGATCCAGACCTATTAGTGTTAAAGAGGAATTCACCTCCATTGTCCTCTAGTTGGGTTTACGCACCCCGCACCCTTGGGGTTTTTCGGTAATCCTTTTGTCGGTAGGTACCTACACTATCAATAAAACGGTATTTTCACTCCATTATTGTTTGTAAACAGACTTTCACTGTTTAAAAGGTATTGTTTATAGTTGGTTTTACCCAAAGTGACTATGTAGAAAGAATGGTTCAGGTTAAAACTGGTTATCTTATTCATTATTTATTTCTATTCCTAGAAAATTTACGGTTACATGTTTAGCATTACATAGCGATCAACCTATTAAAATTAAATATACCTATGTATTGTTATATCATTTTTAACAGTAATTTCAAAATATTAAAAGTATTAAAAAAATTGCATTATAAATGTCAATAACAGAAATAGGGTCTTCATAATCGATATGTTCATAGGAACGAGGAATCTGCTCAAAAGACCGGTTTTCACGCTACGTTTTATTGTACGTTTTGTTGGATACGACAAATCCTATACAATACAACGTGGCGTGTAAACAGCAAAACTAACCTACGTCTTCATCATCAGCATCATCACCATCATCATCACGTAGCGCTACAATCCTGGGTGGGTCCTGGCTCACTGTACAATTTTCTTGCAATTTCTTCGGTCTTCCATCAACCTAGGGTCAAATGGAATGTCCGGAGATCTGCTTTGTTCTTTGTTATCTCTTTATCGCATTCTGGGACGTCCAAGTGGTCTTTTGCCTGTAGGAATCTCCTCCCATACCAGTTTTACAATTCTTTCGTTATGAAGTCTGTGCACATGGCCTGCCCATTTTAGTCGCTGTGATTTAATTTGTTGGACAATATCGGTGTCATTGTAAGTAAAGTGCTTTTAATTCGATGTTGGTTCTGATCCTATACTGGTTTGTGTTAATGTCGTGGCTGTCGACCAACTATTCTCAAACGATTTACTAAAGTTCGTATTTGACTGTTGAAGTGAGTGGTTGCATAATGAAAAAATTGTCCAAAAATGTGATTATTGCTCTCATAATACAATGGAGGAAGAAAACCAAGAAAATATTCCGAGAGTATTGGGTGCATCCAATTCTCAGTAATACATTATTGAGTGGAAAATTTTACACGTTGCATACTAAATTACTTGATTACCCAAAAAAGTTTTTCGCCTTTAATCGGATGAGCATAGTCAGCTTCAATTTCTCGCTTTCATGTTCTTGATACTGAAATATGGACTTGAATGCTGGACATTGAAGCAAGAACACATAAGTAAATAAGCTGAAGTCATTTGAAATGTGGTGAAGGATGCTTAGAATAGAATGGACACATAGAAGAAAAGGAACACGGAAGTATTGCGAGAAATGGACAAAGAATGCGAATTAATAAACACAATAAAAATAAGAAAGTTACAAACATCTGGGACAAGTAATTACAAGTAATTACAATTATCTGGGACAAGTAATGAGGGGACAGCGATATGAAATGCTAAGACTGATAATACAGGGAAAGATAAGAGGCTGAAGGAGTGTAGGAAGAAGAAGAGTGTCGTGGTTGAAGAATTTAAGAGGCTGGTTTAAATAGAACTCCTTAAAGCAGCGGTAGATAGAGTAGAGATAGTGATGATGCTATCCAACCTCCGATTAGTAGACGGCACTAAAGAAGAAGAAGTAGCCAACTTCGGTAGACCAGCCGAAATTTCGGTAGCCTAGACAACACTGCCTTAAACCATCTTTCTAGTCTTTCATCTACGAAAATATAATGGGAATTTTGGCGTGGAATCGTGGAAATACCAAATTATATTGCCAAAGCAAAAGACGCTAATAAATTTTCTAAAGAAAGGCTATTTATTCTCTTATCCATTGCCTGTTATTCTCTTTGTTATTTCTCTTTATATTGTTAACATGCGTGACTTACAACAATGGAATGGATATACCTATTAGGATATTTGCATTTTTGTTTACATTACTGTGGTTCTCTACTTCTCTGAAAGAACAACAAAAGGCTGCCTTCCTTCATTGTCTTAAACACGACTGTATTCAGAAATTCAAACCGTCATTTACATTTTTACATCACAGCCCCCGCAAACTGCAGACTTTTTATCGGCCGATAGTTTGGTCGGCTTCTTAATCAGTACAGAGAGGTATGCAGATGCGCACACTACACCGATTCAGTCTCGGCCGACAAAAATGTTTGATGGGCTCCCCGACTGCATTCAAACTAAAAAGTCGGCCAACTATCGGCCGACTGTTTAATCAGTATTGGCTAACTACGACGTGCGCACACACAACGATTGTTTTATCGGCCAAATAGTTCAGTTTAGAGAATTCTAGAAACAATTTTCGGATTCGGTAATCCGAAATGTAAATGACGGTTTGAATTTTTGAATACAGTCATGTTTAAGACAATGAAGGAAGGTAGCCTTTTGTTATCCTTTCAGAGAAGTAGAGAACTACAGTAATGTAAACAAAAATGCAAATATCTTAATATCCATTCCATTGTTGTAAGTCACGTATGTTAACAATATAAATAGAAATAACAAAGAGAGTAGCAGGTAATGGATAAGAGAATAGCCTTTCTTTAGAAAATATATTAGCGTCTTTTGCTTTGACAATATAATTTGGTATTTCCACGATTCCACGCCAAAATTCCCATTAAATTTTCATATACCGGATTTATACTCAGCCCTGTTCGACAGGGAATTGGACAGGGAAGTGGGCAGCGTGAATGTGTAAATAGCTCACTCGCGCTGTTACTCGTCATGCTACTGCCGCTGCACCTACATACCCAAAAAGTCGGTTCTAGTGACGGAAGTCAAAGGAGAGAAGTCAAAGGTGGCTTCGCCGCCGGCAAAGCGGCAAGTGAGTAAGGGAGCAAGACGATGTTGTTGTCACATTCCTTTCTTGTGACTCGTTCGGTAATGAGACTGATGTAAACACCTCACTCGTGACGATATCATATTTCGGGCAATATTTCCGTCAACGGCAGCGGCAGTAGCAATAGCTGAGTATAAATCCGGCAATTAGAGAAAAGAATAGAATGATGGTTTAGGGCAGTGTTGCCAGGGCTACCGAAATTTCGGTAGGTTTACCGAAGTTGGCTACTTCTTCTTCTTTAAGTGCCGTCTCCTAATCGGAGGTTGGATGGCATCATCACTACCATAGATAAATAATATAGTATTACCGGATAGATAGGCAACTCACTGTAAAAATTTGGTTCCTTTCGCCACATGCGACCGTAGTGTTAACTAATCACCATTTGGCGGGAAATTTAAATGGACAAGCATTAATTTCATCCGTTCAGCGCCTCTTGCGGGCCCTTTTGTTACTAATTAAAATATCTTCTTATTTTACGAGAAATAATCTCACCTATATTATTAAAATAAAATACCAGAACTTACAAAGCTTGTTAAAGTATTTTATTTAAATAATATCTAAGTACTACTTATAACTTATTCGGAATTCCCAAGTTACAAAATGTATATGTTATTTTTGCTGTCAAATTTAGTAAGGAAAAGGGATATAAAAAAAGTTAGACAATGTTTTTGTAAATATAGGTACCTACGTGTATTTATTTGTTGTTTCGTTTCAGATAAAACAGTTATAAACTAATTACTATTTACCTATCTATGCATTTTTCTAACTTTTCTATGATTTGTACACAACCGTACACAACAATAATAAACCATGTTCAGTTTTTTTATTAACACAACACAAAACTTCTTTCGTTTCGTAACTAAAACAAAACTACACTTTATCAACGAAGGATAAGGAACCAACTTAAATTGAAATTACTAAGAACAAATCGTTAAAGATAATACAATAAAAACTGTAAACTAATGGAAAATTATTTCCACTAACTTTCATTGTCATTACTTTTGACAGAATTGACATTGCCGAGTTAAGCCTCGTTTGATTATTTTATTTGTGACATTCAGATATGGCGTTAACATAAATGATTGGTTAAAGTCTTCGTGAGCGAGATAGGCTGTCATTTCTCTTTATTAGCTGACCGTAGTGAAAGTGATGGGGGAAATTCCCCAGTTTGTTCATATAAGTAGTGTTCGCGCAGTACAAATCGAGCATACCCAGAGTAAGTTCGGGATTAGTTTCCAATGCGCAGGCGTCAACGTAAACTTATCCTGGACATGCTCAGGATTTTTCGCTCCGCGAACAATTTTCGGATTCGCAATGTAATGACGGGTTGCATACATTAAGGTTAGAGAAGGAAGCTTTTTGTTGTCTCTTTCTTATTTCGAAATAAATGTCAAAAAAAATGCAAATGCAACAAATTTGTATGTCAACAAAGAGAAAAAGAAAAGAGAATAAAGGCAACAGGCAAACGATTAACTTTCTATTCAATAATTCAATGCCTTTCTTAGAAGGTAGAAATTTGATTAGAGTCTTTCTTTATTATTTCCACAATATAATGTGGTTATTTCCACTCTGAAATCCAGCTTACATTTTTGTAGAGAGTAAGATTGTTGATATGTAGATATAAAAATTACCTTTAACTTCATGAGGGTTGAACATTATCTGAAGGAAGGAATAATTTAGGAAAATAATCATTTCCAATTTTGATATCTATGTATTGAATTTAATGGGTTGTGGCATTGTGTTGTGGTTTATTACACCACAAAAATAATGAAATATAACAAGACACAAGAAATAGTTTCAGAATAAGTTTGATGTATTGTTTATGTTTCATTATATTCAATAAGAGACTAATTTAACTCATAAATTAAACTCAAAAATAAACCACAAGAATATGTAGGTACTTATAAGCTCATTTAGATAGAAGAAATTAAGTAAAAACAGAGTACAATTTATTGTAATACATACTACCGTAATAGATAATTATCGAATATCGAATGAAAATAATACTTGAAAAGGTACCTACTTATTTATAAACATACGAAATGGAAAACATTGACAAAAACAACTAAAAAAGCTTTAATATAAAAAATATTAAAATTTGTTTGAAGAATATTTAAATGACACAACACTTTACATAATTTCAAAACTTTAAAAACCAGAATCTACATCTACAAGTTGTTTAACAAAACAATATTTTAGGTTAAGAATTGGAAGGAGTAAGAACAGAATGTCAAGAAATTCTTCCCAAATATTTTGTGCGCCTGTGCGAACTTAAAATCCGAAACAAAATCCTCGAACGTCGAGAGCGTACCCCGGGCATGTTCAGGATCTTTTTTCTGTACTGCGCGAACACCGAATTAAAAATCCGGAGGGTGTTCAGAGGGAAAGATTTGGACTCCGCGAACGCCCAATTTTGTAATGCGCAGGCGTTCTCCCTCTGGGTATACCCAGGACGTACTGCGCGATCAAAGCTATAAGATTCCAGGGCATGATCACTACCTTTACTCTATCTACCGCTGCTCTGAGTTCTAGAGAACTGCATTTAAACCAGTCCCTTAAATTCTTCAACCACGACACTCTCCTTCTTCCTACACTCCTTCAGCCTCTTATTTTCCCCTGTATTATCAATCTTAGGATTTCATATCGCTGTCCCCTCATTACTTGTCCCAGATACTGTACCTTTCTGATTTTTATTGTGTTTATTAATTCGCATTCTTTACCCATTTCTCGCAATACTTCCGTGTTCCTTTTCTTCTGTGTCCATGCTATTCTAAGCATCCTTCTGTAACACCAATTTTTAAATGACTGTAGCTTATTTATGTGTCCTTGCTTCAATGTCCAGCATTTAAGTCCATATTTCAGTATCGGGAACACGTAGCATCTCAAAGCTCTTACTCTCAGTTCGAATTTAAGGTTTTTGTTGCAGAGAATTGTATTCATTAAAAAAAAAACATTTCTTGGTATTCCTATCCTATTTCTTATTTGTGTCGTTTGGTCGTTTCTGTCGTTCAGGTTCATAGGTATTTGTATTTGTCAACCGTTTCTATCGGCACATTTCCCAAATGTATGCTTGTTTGTATGTTTGTTGTATTATTAGATCATCATCATCATCCAGCCTTAAAAGTCCACTGCTGAACATAGGCCTCCTCCCCCTCGTTTCCAACCCCATCTATCCTGCGCCGTTCTCATTAAGTTTTTATTTACCTTTCTTAAGTCGTCAGTCCATCTTGTAGGCGGTCGACCGATGCGTCTCTTGTCTTCTCTTGGCCTCCATTCCAATAACCTCTTCGACCATCGCTCATCTGTCATTCTGGCTATGTGTCCTGCCCATCTCCACTTCAACCTGGCTATCCTCTCGATGATGTCAGTCACCTTTGTTCTTCTCCTGATTTCTTCGTTTCTGATTTTGTCTCGCAGAGTTATTCCTAACATTGACCGCTCCATTCTTCTCTGCGTGACTCTTAGTTTGGTAGCCGAGGCTTTAGTTAAGGTAAGTGTTTTTGATCCATACGTCAAGACTGGGAGGACGCACTGATCAAATACCTTTCTCTTTAGGCATCTAAGCAACTCACTTTTAAAAGTTTCCCTCAGGTTTCCAAATGCTGCCCACCCAAGACCTATTCTTCTCTTCAGTTCATGAGTCTGGTTTATCCCTGCCAATCGTAATTTCATGTCCCAGGTATTTATATCTATCTACGAGTTCTATTTCCTTCGCAACAATACTGATGTTCTGGTTGGGTACCAAATTTGTCATTATTTTTGTTTTCGAGATGTTTATATTTAAACCTACATTTTCTGTAGCCACAACGAGTTCTTGTACCATCTCTCTTGCCATACCTAGATCCTCAGCTACTATGACTATATCATCGACGAAGCGTAAGTTGTTTAGGTATTCTCCATCTATTCTTATTCCCTTTGTCATCCAATCAAAACTCTTGAAAGCATGTTTTAAGACCGTATTAAAAAGTTTAGGTGACATTGGGTCTCCTTGTCTGACCCCCCGTTCTATTTTTATGCGATTACTGTTAATATGTAATTTGACAGTGGTTGTTGCCTGTAAGTATATTTTATGTAATAATTTTGTATACCTATAATCTAGCCTGCATTCTTTAAGCGCCTGTAATATTTTGCTAAGCGCAACTGTGTCAAAGGCTTTATGAAAATCGATAAAAACTAGAACTAGAGGTTTATTGTATTCCACTATTTTTTCTATTAGGGTTTTTATACTTTGTAGATGGTCATTTGTTCCGTAACTTTTTCGGAATCCTGCCTGTTCTCTTGGTTGATAAGTCTCTAACTTTCATTCCATTCTCTTCTTAGATATTTTCATGTATTTGGTCTGTTTTATATTCATTTTTAGTCCATATTCTTCACAGAAACTGTTTGTTTTGTTTAGTAGTAATTGAAGTTGTTCACCAGAGCCTGCCATAATCACGGTGCCATCTGCATATCTTATGTTGTTAATAGATCTTCCGTTAATTATTATGTTTTGATTATTACTTTGAGATAGTAATGCTTCTTCAAAAATGGCTTCACTATATGCATTAAAGAGTAATGGAGACATAATATATCCCTGCCTAACTCCTCTCCTGATTTCAATTTCTGGACTGGGCTCGTTATCTATTACATTTTGTGCTTTTTAATTCCAGTTGTCTTCAGTTTAACGATATACCGAAACGAAACAAAAATCTACCGATATTTAATTTAATGATGTAGAAACTCAAAAAATCTACCGAAAAATGAAAATATAAAATTTTTAGTGAGACAAAATAAATAACTCGTTTCCAGAACAATGCATAAGAAACAGAGATGTTCGATACGTATCGATACAATGAGGTATTGATATTTTATATTTTTAGTAAATCGTTCGAGAATAGTTGGCAGACAGTTGTTGCTAGTCTGTGCGCCCCTTCACCAACCCGACTGTTTAGCTGGCTCGGTGTGCGCACTAACAGCCCAACCCGACTAAACTATCGGCCGACTAAAAAGTCTGCAGTTTGCGCGGGCTCTAGCCGATAAAACAATCGTCGTGTGTGCGCACTTTGTAGTTAGCCAATGCTGATTAAACAGTAGGCCGATAGTTGGCCGACTTTTTAGTTTGAATGCAGTCGGGGAGCCCATCAAACTTTTTTGTCGGTCGAGACTGAATCGGTGTAATGTGCGCATCTGCATACCTCTCTGTACTGATTAAGAAGCCGACCAAACTATCGGCCGATAAAAAGTCTGCAGTTTGCGGGGGCGCATTATTAGACGTATCAGAGGAATATGACAACTGTCACTGTGACAGGAGAATTTTATAAAATACTTCTGTCACAGACGTCTAAAATGTGGGAATGTAAAGGAATATTAATTTATACGTTTATATCGATAATTTCCACCTCTACTAGTTTCATCTTTTTTTATTTCACAAATTATTATGTTTTCCATCTTTTGCGTTATTTTGCCGGTTATTAGCACGCTCATCACTGTGTAAGTACTATAATAACTATATTCCAATCGTCTGGTAGTCTGTTTTGGGTCCATATTTGTTGTATTAGCTGGTTTATTGCTTTATGTAATTCTCCTCCTGCGTACTTTATTAATTTCACCGCTATTTCATCTTCTCCGGCTGCTTTTCCGTTTCCTAGGTTTTTAATTTGTTTTGGTATTTCTTCTTCTGTGGGAATTTCTACTTCGTGTACGGCCTTACTTCCTCATATCAATGTGGTTCCTTAGTAGTGAACAGCATTTTTTCGTAATATTCTTCCCATATTCTGCTGATCTGTTTGTTTTCATATACGGTTTTTTTTCTTTTTAGTCCTTTTGTTTTAATACTGGGTGCATTTCTGTTGCTTTGACTTTTTTGTAAAATTGTTTTATTTTATGGTTTTTTCTGTTTTGTTCAATATCCTCCAGGAAACCAGTTCTTTTTCCTTTTTTTATTTGTTGCGTTGGTTTGGTTCTCGCTATTTTGTATTCTTCCCTGTATTGTTCTGACAGGTTGATGATCCATGTCATTCTGGCGGAGTTTTTTGGTGTTCTTTCTGTTTTGCAGTATTGTTGGTACGTAAATTACGTATTCAAAGGTAAATTGAAAAGGATTTATAGGTATCAAATTAGCTAAAAGACTCAAACCCTCCTTGGCAGTGGCGCACCCAGTGGAGGTGGTTTTGGGGGATTCAACCCCCTCCCCCAGTGTATATGAAAAAAATATAAAGAATAGTAGGAAAATGTAACTTGTCTTTTACAAACAATACAAAAAGATTACGGTGCCCAAGCCAACCCCCCGAGGAGAATTCTAGGTGCGTTACTGCTCCTTGGATGTGTCCCGATTTTTCAAGTTTAGGATTTGGTTACCCTACTGTAGATGCATATTAAGCCCCTTCCTGAAAATAATTTTGGCGCCGCCCATGAGTAAATACTTTACTACAAAACCCCTGTTCTGTTGAGCTGCGAAGTAAAAAGCTGAATTGCAAAGTAAAAAATAAAATAAACAGTAAACGTGTTCATTTTTGTTCATTGAGTATTACATTATTACATACATAGTTGATTAATTTATGAAGAAAGACGTTTGAATGTTTAACATTTCTTGCACTGCTCGAACTACAGAGACTTCCTACAGAAACTGTAAGTTTAATTTCCTTACTTTCTTTTATGAGTAATTTAAACGATGATAGTGAAGTATGAACATACATAGGTTTCTCGTGCATACATTTCATAACAAACATTGTCAATTACAATGGTTTTCGTTGTTGAAAACGTATTAGTAAAATAAAAATACATTAACAATAATTATATCTAAAATATAAAAAAATGTCACAAAAATCCTAAGTAGGTATGTATAAAGTTTTAAGGTGAAGCAGAGCAGAAAACAGTATGTTTGAGGTAGTGAGAATAGTCATGATATAAAAAATGCTCTTACTTAGAATTCTCTGATTCGGTTATTGCGGTGAATCACTGCATTCCATTTGTGTGTGTCAAAAAGTTTGTTGTATGAGTTAGCTTCGTTACAATTTTCTTCCACTCATTTCGATATGTGCATAGTTTCCTCCAATTTCTCACTTTCAGAATTTTTATATCTCTCATTACCTGATCCTCTTATCTCTCTCTGGGTCTTCCCCTTTGTCTTTCAGTTTCTGTCTTTCAGTGTCCCAGCCCCAGCCATCTCAGCCTCTGTGCTTTAATAAATCTATATCTTCTCCCTTCATTATGTCTCTTAGTTCATGGTTCATTCTTCTTCTCATTTCTCCTTTATTCGAATATTGTTCTAAAGCTATTTCTTTGTGACATTTATGTAATTTATTATTCTAAATGGGATATAAATAAGCCACAATTTAACTTAAAAAAATGATTTTATTGACGTTTCGGCTTCCACATCGGACGCCGTTATCAAAATACAAAATATTACTAAATTAAACAAAAATGTTGCTTAGTAAAATTGTTAAATTAGTTAAATTGTGGCTTATTTCCCATTTAGAATAATACCAGAGAACAATGACCACAAAAATCGTTGTTGGTCGTTGTTCTCTGATAATACATTCTGTTCGAATATTCTTAATGTTTCTTCATCTTTTTCTATGAGGCACATTGTCTCAGCTCTCAGCTGCTTATGTAACTAAACTACTGGTCTGATTGCAAGTCTGTACATTTTCAGTTTTGTATTTCTGGATAAGTTCTTATCCCCTGATATCTCCAGTATGTTTTGTTGCCTGCTAGTATTCTCTTCGTTACTTCTTCAGTTCTCTTAGTTTTTCTATTCACAATTGCTCCCAAATATTTACATTGTTGATCTCTTTCAAAAGTGTAGTTTTCTATCTTGATTTCTCTTGTCTTGTTATCTTCTCTTCTAGAGCAGAGTAGATATTTTGTTTTTCCTTCGTTAATTTCTAGACCTCATTTCCGTGCTTCATTTACCAGGATTATTACCGTTTCTTTTAATTTTTTTTTGTCTCTTTCTATCAGAACTATGTCATCTGCATATGCAACTATTTGTGTTGAAAAGTGGGCTATAGGCTATAGTACCTTTAATTCCGCTGGCCTTAATTGTTCCTTCTACTGCTATGTTGAATAATAGATAATAGTGTGGTTGACAGGGAATCGCCTTGTCGCACTCCTGTTTCTATTGCAATTGATTTTGTGCTACCTTTTTTTTGTTGTTACTTTCGCTCGAGAACTATCCATAGTCATATCCATATCCATGTGGAGTTCCATGTTGTGTTCGTTGCATTTTTCGATTGTTTGTATAACTATGTGGATCGCATCTGTACTGGATCTGCCTTCTCTGACTCCTTGTTGGTAGTCCCAAATTTTTTCTTTGTGAATTGAGTAAGTTTTTGTCTGATGAGGGCTGTTAGAATTTTATATGATGTACTCAGTATACACCGTGGGCCGAAATAAAGGAGTACATTTTTTAGTTGAAAATAACTTTTTTGTTTTTTGGGCGATTTAATTTCTTTTTGTAGGGCTAATAGCCTAACATGTCCTCAATATGACTGCAAATTTCGAAGCAAAAATACCGTACAGGGTCGGACTTATAAAACAATGGGACAACTTACAGTTTAGGGCAGCGAGCATACAGTGTTGCCATATTTTTTTATAATTTAGACGATGTTAAAATATTATTTTTTATAATTTAGTTTACTTAAATTTCAGTTTAATTTAGTCATTAGTGTATTCTTAGTCTTACTTCATAGGTTAGTTTATTCATTTAACTAAGTTTCTTTTTATTACTATTTACTATTTTAGATATTTTATTATTTACATTTTCGAACATTTTACATTTTGTTTCTATTAACTGTTGATTTTTATATAATTTTAATGCTTTTACTATAGTGTCTAAATGACATTATAGATGTTACTGTTTATTTTCTGATTTCTATCTAACATCTGTTTTTGATTTTTAAATTATATATTGTGTTCTTGTTTCTATTAACTATTGATTTTTATATAATTTTAATGTTTTTAATATAGTGAATGATATTATCGATGTTTCTATTTATTTTCTGATTTCTATCTAACATTAATTTGTTTTTGATTTTTAAATTATATATGGTGTTCTTATGTATCTATCCGATTTTGAATTTTAGATGTTACAGTAAGAAATATTTTATAATATGGCAACACTGTCAATATTTTTAGCATGCATCAAATGTCAACTACAAATTGGTTATGTTTGGTTGCCCTAAACTGTAAGTTGTCCAAAAAATGTATGTAACGGTGCATTCGAGCTCGTTGGTTGCAAATTAAAACTGGCTTAGCTAAAATTAAACTGATATGCTCTTTTGGTAGGTTAACTATTCAGAACACTTCAGTAAAAAAATTTTTTTCAAAATAACCGGATTCGCAAAATATCATTGTTTTTATTTAAATAATGTTCAGAACACGCCTTCGCCATATAGTCCAGAAAGCCACTGCGCATCCGCTAGGAAAAACATTCTGATTCGGATTTTTTGCACAATCTTACTCAAAAAGGACTCCTTTTAACCTATTTGCATGTTGCCAGGACCAAAAGTGGGTCAAAAATTTTTTAAACGTTTTTTTTGTTTTTTTCCTAAAATTATTTTTTTTGCATGGAACAAAGTTTTTTTAAGTTTTTTGGATCATTCCAAACAGAAAAGGTCTGTAGTGAAATTTCTCTAAAGTTGATAGTTTTTGACATATTATAAATTATAAGCGATTAAAAATTGAAAAATTGCGAAATCAGCCATTTTTAACCCTCAAAAACTATGTGAAAAACTGAAAATTTGAATGTTGTCAAGGTAGGTAGATATTCGTTAAACATCGATTGATGAAATCCCGAAGAGTTTCTTGCGATACACTATTCAAAACTCCATAGTTTTTAATTGCTAATCAAGCGTGCGCGACATTATTTTCCACCGACAGTATGGTGCAAATGAAAGGAATAAATTTGTTATTTCGTAAACCAGCGACTTTGAGGAAAAATCCCGAAACAGGTCGATTTTTATTTTTAAGTTATGATATTGTGGCATATATTTATTTATTTATTTATACGGGCAAGCCCAATTCGGTAATACATTAATAAGATATTGATAATTACAGTGTTGAATATATAAGAATAAAATGAGAGAGTACAAAACATTTAAAAAGACATGACAAAGTAAAATAATTACAAAACATTAATTACTAACAAATAACAAGGTTATGACATTGCTAAATATTTAATTTGGTTAAATGGTTCTTATAAACATCAACAGAGTTACCAAAAAGTAAAAGGTCACCTAGGGAGTTAGCAAGTCTTAGGGTTCTAGGAACAAAAGTAAAATATGAGTAATTATATCTATGAAAAGAAATATGAAAGGTTTGAATTTGTCTTGTTGATCGTGGTGGAACAAACAACAATATTTTAGCAAGGAGTTCAGGGCAGTAATATATGCCATTGATAATATTAAACAATACTGTAAGATCTTTACGCTTCCTACGGACATCCAGAGAAGAGATATTCAAAAATCGTTCCATATCTGTATAATTATAATTGATGTGTTTTTTGAACCCAATATATCTAAGAAAATTATGTTGAACACTATCAAGTTTGTTCTTAAGGTGTAAATAATGTGGGGACCAAACTGGAGAACAGTAGTCAAGGTGCGTCCTGACTAAAGAACAATAGAGCATTTTAATAGCGAACACGTTCGTAAAATCACGAGTTGTCCTTTTAACAAAGCCAAGCATTTTCATGGATCTTTGAGTAATATTGTTGATGGACACGCGCCAACTCGTAACTCTTAATGACAAACTTTTTCAAATCAAAATGTACACCGGCCAATTCGTAACTTTTTTACTACTTGACTCTCCCAACTCGCAACTTTATACAGGTGAATTCGAAACCATTGTTTAATTCTAATACCACAGGTAGATAGGTTAAAAGGTTAGAAATAAATTTGAACAGTAACGGATTAAGCCAACACGGGGCATATAGATATTATGTAAGCGAATGGTTCTTGGTTTGCTTAAAACATGTTGTGTATTATATCTACCTATAAAAAAATAACAAAAATTAAATTCTCTTATGCCTGGTCTTAAGCTCCAGCTTAGCTAAGCTCTAATTATAGATAGGGCCAGTGGCGTAGCTAGCCCCACGGGGGCCCCATATCAAAGTTTGTCGCGGGGCCCCTTTCCCCCGCGACAAAAGAAGCAAAAACGCTTGTATAGAATCGAATAGAAATATGCTTTATTGTCACTGAAAATTTTACAATTTTATGGACAAAGCTTACAAAAAGTCGGAAAAAAAAACAAAAACAAATACAGTTTACCGAAATTACATAAATCGTCAATGTTAGTACAAAATAAAAGATAATGAAATAAAACAAAACACCCAAATATAGATAATAATAATAAACCTAATAAATTTTAATTAACCAAAGTAGAAAAATAGATTTGAATTGTCGAGACTCATTGTTTGAAAACAGATTCAGCTTTTTTAATCCAAGGATGAATGGGCATTGCAAATGAGCTTAAACAAAGAAGCTCTGTTCTTATGGTATAACGGCGAGCGACAGGCAAATACACTTCTCCAAGAAATTAACGTATGTACCATCTAAAAATTGGTCATTTTTGATGTCTCGAATTTCCTGAACCTGTTGTATGATTTAAGTGATTTTTTAATGTGTTATAGCCTTATTCTTTAACAATGTCATTGTAATAATATTGTTGCTAGACAGATAAATTTTCATTATATACCGGGTATGCCAATCAAACTGTGATTTTTTCTCTCACAAAGTTCGCGTTACCTGTGGAATATTTTAGCATTTGTAAAATGCTGAAATTAAAACCCGACCACATAATTATAGTCTAGTGTCGTAAAATAAAATTACACTACATGTAAATCAAAATGTAAATTCGTACAGGTTGGAACAAATTTTTTATCAAAGTAGGTGAGTACAAAAAATTTTCAAGAAAGTATCCAAATCATGTAAGGGGATCATTGTTTAAATAATTAAAAAGGGGTCATTTTTGCACCATATTTACTTTTTTAACTGCTAAGGCAATTCACGTTTTAATGAAGGTGTTTAGAATATTTTTCTGCAAAGCTGAAGGGTAAGTCTTTCACCTAAGACTTACTAAATTCAATTTGACTCCCTATTTATTTAAAGAATTGTATTATAAAACTTAAACAAATTTGCAAAAAATAGTATTTGTGATTTAAATAAGCACTATAAAATATTTGGTTTTATAGGAGAAGTTGCGCTATTTTCCAGTATTAAGCAAAAAAAATTGGTCGAAAAATATTTAATAATTTATGAGATATTGAATATGTCACTATATTTTCAGTTGCAAAAACGCGGTTGTTGCCAAAAGAATTTAAACCTGCAAAAGATCTCATTATTTTTATTTTTATGTATATTTTCAATAAATGTATTGATAAATTCAAATTTTAATTCAACTCCCCTCTAAAATGGCATTTAAAAATTGTTCTAATTTGTTTATTACTTCTTTTTTAAATACCGTCGCTGGGGTTAAAAAATTCAATATCTCATAAATTGTTAAATATTTTTCGACCAATTTTTTTTTGCTTTATACTGGTAACATGAACTTCTCGTATAAAACAAAACGTTTTATGGTGCATATTTTATGTGTGTTTTAAGTTTTGAATATATTTGTTTAAATAAATAGGGGTCAAATTTAATTTAGTAAATCTTAAATGAAAGCATTATTCTTCAACTTTGTAGAAAAAAAAATCGTATAGACCTTCATAAAAGCGTGAATTACTGCAGAGAAGTGAAAAAAGTAAATATTGTGCAAAAATGACCCCTTTTTAATTATTTAAACAGTGATCCCCTTGAAGAATACAAAAGATATTTTCAAGAAAGTATCCAAATCATAAAATATGATTTGGATACTTTCTTGAAAATATCTTTTGTATTCACCTAAACTTTGATAAAAGGCTGTCCACAATATGTCTGCAACGAATTCTGCAATTATTTAGTCACGTGATTCGCAGAGGTGACGACAGTTTGGAGAAATTAATTGTTTCTGGAAACGTTCCGGGAGAAGATCAAGAGGACGATCACCAACAAGATGGTCCGACCAAATAAAGAATTCAGCTGGAAACTCATTCTGCGAAGTTCTTAGAGCGGCTGAAGATAGAGACCAATGGAGAAACATTGTTAGGAATATTGGATGAAATCACGATCCCTCAGTAATGGGGAAACGACAAAAGAGAGAGAGAGAAACTTTGATAAAAATTTAGTTCCAACCTGTATTTAGTACGGAATTACATTTCTGTTGTTTTATTCATTCGCTTTTGGTTCATTCATTTTTATGTTGGATAATAAAAAGTTAGGTACTTTAACAACTTTGTTTTTGGCCTTGTTTTTCGGCAATACAGAGTGTTTTTAAATAAGTATGGCAAACTCTAAGGGGTCATTCTGCATGAAAAAATAATGACAGTTTGCGTTTGCTTTATGAACCTGCTAGTGTGCAAATGCTTCGTCTCCGAGATAGGGTTATTAAAATTTTTCTTACACTCTGACGATTTATTTATTGTCCTAAAACCGGCTAAAATATGCAAGTAAAATTTGGTGTGTTTTAAGAGGTAGTTATTGTGCGTTTTTGATATACAATTAGGAATTTAATATTCATCATTGGCGCGCATACGGTTAATATGACCCATGTGTGCGCCAATGGTAAAACCGGTTAAAATATGCAAGTAAAATTTGGTGTGTTTTAAGAGGTAGTTATTGTGCGTTTTTGATATACAATTAGGAATTTAATATTCATCATTGGCGCGAATACGGTTAATATGACCCATGTGTGCGCCAATGGTAAACATGAAATTCTGTTAAAACCCACCAAATTTCATTTGCATATATCAATCGGTTTTAGAGTAATAAAGAAATTATCAGTTTGTAAGAAAAATGTCAACACCCCCTATCTCGGACATACGTTTATAAAGCAAACTGTCATTATTTTTTCATGCAGAATTAGCCCTTAAAGTTTGCCATACTTATTTAAAAACACCCTGTATCGATGAAAAATAAGACTAGTTGTTAAAGTATTACCTAACTTTTTTACTATCCAACATAAGCGAATGAACGAAAAACAGAATGTTAAGAACACATGAGGCTATAGTTGGCAGTATTTTATAAATGCAAGAATATTCCACAGGGTGTGGTGAACTTTGAGAAAAAATTACTGTTTGATTGGTACACCCGGTATACAATGACAATTTACCTATCTAGCAACAATATTATTACAACGATATTGTTCAAAAATACGACTATCACATTTAAAAAAATCCCTTAAATCGGAAAACAGGTTTAGGAAATATGAGACATAAAAAATGACCAATTTTTAAGGTGGTACGTTAATTTCTTGGAGAAATGTAGATATACATAAATACAATTATAGATAAAGAACAGATTGTACGAACATACATAATATACCCGAACAATACATACTGTTTCAAATATTCAAAGATAAAGCGATTACAAAAATTGCAATTCGGCATTCTTCAATATACATTATACAATAACTCACACAAAGCCAACGGAATTGACAATGAGAGATACCTTGAAAATAATAAAGCTCTGTTTTTATGGGGCAGAGAATAGATAATAGATAGATATGATTTATATAGGTATAATATAAAGAATCCACTACACCAAAATGTTGATATCCAAACAACTTAAGCTTAAGATCTGTTGGTGCAACCGGGCATAAATAAAATAATTGAAACAATATGATATGTATAATGTATATACCAGGGCGGATCGCGAATTTACAAAACCTATACCATTTCAGTCACGGCAGCGACTGAATTCGAGTAGAGTTTGTATGCAGAATATTAGTTACATATCCTATACTATTTCGGTCCAGAAATTAACTGTATTGGTGTAGGATTTTCAGACGAAATTTTTTGTTATTATTGAGCAAATGTCTATACTGTTTCAGTCATGTAAGTAAAACTAATCAAATATTTACTAAGTGGATTTATTATTATGTATATCATAAAATAAAATGTTTTGAAAATTATAATGAATAGATAATGCATATTTGGATAATATTAACAATTAAAAACAAATGAATAATTACTAATGTAAGAATATATACAGTACGTCCCTGTAAGTTGGAACCATATGGAAAAAAAATTTATTATTGATTTTACGCAAAAAAGATATTCTTCATAAAAAGTTCTGAATGGTCTAAAATCGAAGATGCAATCATCTGATATTAAGTTTTATGAATAGTATATGAGAGATGTCAAAAAATATGAATTTCTGTTAAGAGTAAAGTAGGTATCTTTACACAGAGAGGGGCTAAATTTAGGAATAAATTCATTTTCTCTAAAACGGACGATTTGGGAGAAAAATCCCGAAACAGGTCGATTTTTATTTTTAAATTACAATTTTTTGGCATATATTTCATACTAGTGACGTCATCCATCTAAGCGTGATGACGTAATCGATGATTTTGTTAAATGGGAATAGGGGTCATGTGGCACCTCATTTGAAAGGGTGTTCAATTCTATATTTAGTAATATAAACAATATCATTATTTATACAGGGTGACCAAAAAAATAATTTTTTTAATTAAATTAATTGACGCAAAAAGAAGAATGTATGTAATTTATTTAACTCAAAATACATGTTATTGCTATCAATAAATAGAAAAAATGTTTATTTCACAAGTAAACATTTCTTCTTGCTTAAATTAAATCACAAACATCCTCTCACGTACATACCTCTTGGCAGTTTGAACATTTAATTTAAGCCAAAAACCAATGTTTATTTGCCAAATAAACAGTTTTTTCTATTTTTTGACAGCGATAGAAAGTATTTTGATTTAAATAAATTGCATACATTCTTCTTTTTTCGTCAATTAATATAATTCAAAAATAATTTTTTTTTACCACCCTATATAAATAATGATATTTGTGTTTATATTAATGAATAGAGAATTGAACACCCTTTCAAATGAGGTGCCACACGACCCATATTTCCATTTAAAAAATCATCGATTACGTCATCACGCTCAGATGGACGACGTCACTATTATGAAATATATGCCAAAAAATTATAATTTAAAAATAAAAATCGACCTGTTTCGGTATTTTTCTCCCAAGTCTTCCATTTTAGAGAAAATGAATTTATTCCATAATTTAGCCCCTCTCTGGATAAAGATAGGTTACTCTTGAAATAAATTCATATTTTTTTACATCTCTCATATACTATTAATAAAACAATATCAGATGATTGCATCTTCAGTTTTAGACCATGCAGAACTTTTTATGAAGAATATCTTTTTTTCGTAAAGTCAATAATAAAAAAGTTTTCCATATGGTTCCAACTTACAGGGACATACTGTATATATTCGTACAATAGTAATTATTCATTTGTTTTTAATTTTTAATATTATCTAAATATGTATTATTCATTTTAATTTTCAAAACATATCTAAATTTTATGATATAATAATAAATCCACTTAGTAAATATTTGATTAATTTTACTTACATGACTGAAACAGTATAGACATTTGCTAAATAATAACCAAACATTTCGTTTGCAAATCCTACACCAATACAGTTAATTTCTGGACCGAAATAGCATAGGATATGTAACTAATATTCTGCATACAAACCCTACTCGAATTCAGTCGCTGCCGTGACTGAAATGGTATAGGTTTTGTAAATTCGCGGGCGGATCTGTAAAAAAACGTCTATTTGCGGATGTGCGAGGTGGCATTCGGATTTTTGCAGATAAAGTTAGGTGACAACTTCAATAATAATAATTGACTTATGCTCCTTCTCAAATATGCCCGGAACATTAATAAAAAAATTGAAATATTTAAAAATTTCGAAAAACATTGATTTTTCTATTTTCTTTGCTTATAACTTTAAAACGATTCATTTTGGAGCAAAGTCGTAGGGAAATAAAATAAAGAAAATTGAATTTTGTATGATATACGGCTAGTTAAAAATGTCTTAAATTATTACCCTTAATGTAAAATAGCAATAAATACAAAATAAGGGGGCAAAATAAGCCTCTTTTTATTCAATGTTTTTCAACAACTTTGGTTGCACTTAGAACCTTCGTAATTCGCATAGAAGATCCTTATAACATACTTAAATCGTCAACCAAATTTCATTAAAATCGACCTGATAGATTTTGCATAATAATTTTGTAATCTAAATTTTTTTAAAAAAGTTCAAATTTTTGAACAAAAAGTATAGTCCATTCTTTCACGGTTTTTGCTCTAAATTTTAAAGAACCGCTTGGATTGACATGAAATTTGGCATACGCATAGCTTACATGTCAAAGAAAAAAAGTGATATTGTGCCGATCTGTGCTTTTGCCCTGGGGGTTTCACCCCCCACTTGGGGGTGAAAAAATATAAGTCTAAAATAAGTCCCGAAATGGATAAACTGACTAATTTGAAGTAACTTTTGTTCTATAGAGCTTTTTCGCCAAGTCAACACTTTTCGAGTTATTTGCGAGTGAATATGTTCATTTTTCAATAACTACATTTTTAGACGGTTTTTCGCAAATAACTCAAAAAGTAAGTACTTTGTCGAAAAAAATGTTTTTAGCAAAAATATAGCCTGTAAAAAAGTAAAAAAATGGTGTACGCGTTAGGTCTTTGGACCTCGTAAAACCAGAGTTATAGCCAATGAAAAATATATTCATATTCACCAGATTTCAAATAGAATACTTCGAAGTGAAATATCCAAAAAATTAAGCACTTTTTGGGGAAAACCCATTATAACTTTTTTAAAGTATTTAAAAAAAGCTTTATTTCTGTTTTCATAAAAAGCTTCTAGCATTCAATTTAAGCATGTTACGCTCAAAATAAAGTTGGTCGCTTTTGTTTTGGCAAAGTGCTTATTTTGGAAAAAAATTGGTTTTAAAGTAAAATTTTTATAAATTTTAATTTTGAAAAATATGCTTTTTTTCAAAATAACCAAATAACCAAAATAATACCAAAAATCTCGAAAAACAAAAAAGTCAGCATTGCTTTTCTGAATATCATGTATTTTTTTGTTTTTCTGTTACACAAAAATTGATTGAGATTGGTGTTTCTAAATTTGCATACATTCGTGATCAGTTCAACCCCTTTTAACTACAGCCCTTTCAAAAATAAGGAATTTGAACCGATGAAACTTACAGATAATATAAACAATACACACACGAGTCAAGAAACTTGTGAAGTCGTGACGATTAAGTTCATTTGAGATACTAATTAGGGGGTGATTTTCCCGATTTTTTCTACCAAAAAAAAGGGACTAACTTTATTTTGAGCGTAACTTGTTTACTTTTGATGCTAGAAAATTTTTTTATAAAACAAAAATTAAGCTTTTTTAAACACTTTAAATAAGTTGTAATGAGTTTTCCCCGAAATCTGCTTCATTTTTGGTTATTTCACGTTAAAGTAATCCATTTGGAATTTGACGAATATGAACTTATTTCTAATTAGCTATAACTCTGCTACTACTAGGTATAGAAACGTGATATATACACCATTTTTTTTTTAAATTTTTTACAGGCTATATTTTTGCTACGATTGTTTTTTCGACAAGATACGTACTATTTGAGTTATTTGCAAAAAACATCTAAAAGTGTGGTTATTTTGTTGAAAAAAAAACATATTCACTGGCAAATAACTCGAAAAGTATTGACTTAGTGAAAAAACTCTTTAGAACAAAAGTTACTTAAAATTAGTCAGTTTATCAATTTCCGGACTTACTTTGGACGAATACTTTTGCACCCCCAAGAGGGGGTGAAAAGCACCCCCGGGGCAAAAGCACATATCGACACAATATCACTTTTTTCTTTGACTTGTTAGCTATGTGTATGCCAAATTTCATGTCAATCCAAGCGGTTCTTTAAAATTTAGAGGTTTTGCAATATTTTACCGTTAAAGAACGTACTAGTAGACCATTTAGAAGTTTGCTAATTTTTTCACATATTATTATAAAGAGGCTCTTTACCTATCTAATACACTTTACAGAATTAAAATCGGATTATCTAAGCGGCCTGAGCACTGCCACTGTTTTAAAGTTATAAACAATTTTTTGGCTTATAAACAAATACAGTGAGGACGTTTGAGTTGAAATAAATTCATTTTCTGGAGAATTGGCGTCTCTGGAGATAAATCCCGAAATGGGTCGATTTTTATTTTTAAATTATAATTTTTTGTAATAAATGATGGTTTTGCTTGTTTTCGATTCAGAGGGTTGCACACCCGCTAGACAGGCTGTTTCTACCATTTCAGGCGTCTTCAGTAGCGTCTGTTAGCGTGCACACCTCTGAATCGAAAAATAGCTCCACCATCATTTTAAAGGGAATCTGAAAAATAATTCAAATTTCCCATTCAATTTGTTATAATTTTTTGGTATACATATCATACTAGTGACGTCATCCATCTTGATGGATGACGTCACTATCGTGACGTGATGACGCAATCGATGATTTTTTTTAAATGAGAATAGAGGCCGTGTGTGTAGCTCATTCGAAAGGCTATTCAATTTTGTATTCACTGATATAAACATTAACATAATTATTTATACAGGGAGCCCAAACAATTTTTTTAAATTAATTTAATTAAGACGAAATAGCTATTTGTATAACAAGGGAGGAAAGTGCTACTTTTCCTCCCTTGAATGATTACTCCCATGTTATACATATGGCTTTTCCACCTTCCTCAAATTAATAACAAGTCAATTTTCATTTTTACTTAATTTATTTATGTAACTAACCAACAAAATTTATTAAAACTAAAACTGACAAGTAGGTACAATATAACTGTCAACTGTCAAATATAAGTCAAATTATTAATGTAAACATCGTTAAATCAAAATAACAATTTACTGTTTTTTACCATTCTGCAAAATACAGGGTGTTTTATAAATAAACCTTAAAATGTATACTTACGTAATAGAAAATAGATATTGTACAGGGCGTCAATAAGTTATATTTCATGAATGAAATACCATGACGTCACCTTTACTGTTCCTCCCTAGGGAGGAAAAGTACAACTTTGCTTCCCACAATCAGGTACGGAAAAGTTTACTTTCGGTAGAGGTAGGTGGAAATAGTTATTTTCCTAACTAGTGCGGAAAGTGATACTTTCACGCACGAGACTGCCGTTGACCCGAACGACGCGATAGCGGAGTTCGGGCAAGCAGTCGAGTGCGGTGAAGACACTTTACGCATGAGTTAGGAACAATATTTTTTCTAGAGCCGTACGTTTGGAAAAAAGCCACAAAAAATAGAGTTACATCAATTTTTGTTTATAAGTGAAAATACACAAATTAATTATTTGACAAGGTTGACGACGATTCAAAACCATTGTAATTGTACACTGATCTGACTTTTAAATATTATGTCAAAATAATTTTATTTCATCGAATTATCAGTAGTAATTGCACAAGAGCTCTAAAATTATTGAATTTTTCCCGAGTGATACTTTGACAGTTTTAATTTCACGAGCCGAAGGCCAGTGAAATTATGTCGAAGTGTCACGAGGGCAAAAATTCTATATTAATTTTAGAGATCGAGTGCAATTTGTTGCGATTATTTCATGAATAAAACTGTTCAAAACCAAAATTTTATTGTAATTTATTTATGTAAGTACAAATTAGTACAATTAAACACACAGTTATTATAAGTATTTGACGGTTGACAGTCATCATTTTTATAATTTTTAAAACATTAATTGTCATTAATGTCACTGAATGTATTTTTTTCATAGCAACGAAGGGCATCTGACGTAATATACTTGACGACGGGAAATTATCAAAAATTATCAGTTTAATTTGTATTTCTGTAGCTTTCTATTTGTCAGAATCTCCTATGAATAAAATAATCGCGCTAATTTCATTAAAACATGAACACAATAAGATAAATTTTGAAATACATTAGTAAATAATATATAAATATTAGTTTATTGCATGTATTATAATATATTACAATTACAATGCCAAATTAAAAGGTATTTTACTTTCCCGCACGCCATGCGGCAAAATTTACATTCACGCCCGCCGTGCGGGAAAGTTCAACTCTCAGAAACGAAATACGTGCGTGAAAGTGGCTCTTTTAGCACAGCCGTAGAAAAAAGAATGTAGGTAATCTATTTAATGCAAAATACATTTTACTGCAGTCAGAAAACAGAAAAAAATGTGAATTTGAAAAATAAACATTGCTTTTCGCTTAAATTAAATGGTAAAACTGCTAAGAGGCTGGTGGGTGGCAAGTAATATTGAATTAAGTGAAAAACAATATTTGTTTATCAAATAAAACATTTTTTTTCTGTTTTAGGATAACAGTAAAATGTATTTGGAATTAAATAAATTATATACCTACATTCTTCTTTTTTCTCAATTTAATAAAAAAAAAATGATTTCGACTTTCTCATGTAACTCGTCCAAGAGACAATACACATAAATGATGAATAAATTTTACACCACCTTCAAAGAGGGTAATTTATACAAGTGCATACCTGAAATACCAGTATTAGTTTATCGGACACGCGCCAACTCGTAACTTTTAATGACAAAAATTTTCAAATCAAAATGTACTCCGGCCAATTCGTAACTTTTTTATTACCTGACCTCCCAACCCGAAACTTTCTTCAAGTGAATTCGAAACCATTGATTAAATCTGATACCTTAGATCTAAACCGAATGTATCTTAGTTTGCTTAAAAACATTATATTTGTATTATATTATGTACCTATAAAAATAGCAAAAATTGAAATATGTTAATAAAATAATTGAATCAATATTATAGTGTTTCATTAACACGTGTTATAAATATTATTTCCATCAAGTATAGCTCTACAGGAGCTTGGTTTTTATCAAGTAATTGTAAATTTAATATTTTTAGATGTTTAGCAATGATAAATTATTTAAATCCATCTGATAATTTATAGTCTAGGCGCCAGAGGGGTCACCGTGTCATATTCAATTCTGATGGACAAACTCAACGGTTTCTTAAGGATTTTTGGCTGCTGATTACGAATTTCAAGGGGAGATTTCGATCCGAGTGGTCAAAAAAATGTTATAAACAATTTAATTGTTTATAAATTGTTTATAAGGCTCTGGCTCATAAACTAAAAGAGATAAAAAAATGTTTCAAATAAAATTTGTTCCTTAATAAAAAACGAAGAAAAAACCGTTTACTAAACTTATCTAACAATTAGAACTCAAGATATTGTAAAATTAGTGCACAATGCAAATTGCAAATTGCAAAATAAGTATTTTTCGAAGCTTTATCGATCACAACTCGGCTTCTACGCATGCAAATAAGTCCTAGAATATGTCGTTTTAAAGCTTAATTAACAGGCTTCCAAACAAAGTTTGTTAAATTACTTGATCTTAATTTGTTTTAAAGTTATACCCGTTTGAAGTTACAATTTTCTTAAAAATATTGTACATTCATTTGTTTATAAGGGTTTCAAGCAAATTTGAGCTATAAACATTTATACTTTAATGAACAATAATGATAGAAAAACTCAAAAGGAATAATTTGAGGTTATGAAAATGTTCATAAGTTTATTTTTGGCCAAGATGTCGATATTTTAATAGCGCGCGCTATGAGGCGCAAGATCAGCTCACCGCGTAAAGGTTCACGCGCTAACTTCTCGATGCAAATTATAATTTCTATGTATACATACGTTATCTTCATTTTTCATTTTTGAAGATCCTAATAAAATTTTATCATATAATTCTTATAATTAAATCATCATACTGTACCTAGTATCACCTTTCATTCTATTTACATTGTCTTCTATTTTTTGCACTAAATGAGAAAAAAACATTAAAACCTAATATTTCAGAAGTATAACTAAAAAGTAAGTTGATATTTTTTACTAATACTATTTTTACAAACATTTTTTTCATGCATCTGCAAATCTGCATAGAGATACACAGGGAATAGCAGCTTTTTTACATCTGCATAAGTTCTTAGCGAAATTTTAACAGTTACATGGTGGTACAAGTCTGTTCTTGTAGGCAGTAAAACTAAAACTTTTTGAGGCTTTAGGAGTCTAATTATCTATACGATATCCATATAAAGTGGATCTAGTTCTTTTGCAGCATCATCAAGGCCCGTCAATTGTGTGTATGCCGCCACATCATAAATGCTCGTTTTATATGCAATGATGATGCTGCAAAAGAACTAGATCCATTCTTATATGGATATCACATATTGGCTCATTTTCATGCGTAGAAGCCGAGTTACGATCGATAAAGCGTCGAAGAATACATACTTACTTGACTGTGAGCCAATCTTGCGCCTCATAGCGCGCCATTAAAATATCGATATCTTAGCCAAAAATAAACTTACGAACATTTTCGTAAGTTCAAATTGTTCCTTTTGAGTTGTTTTATCATTATTGTTAATTAAAGTATAAATGTTTATAGCTCAAGTTTGCTTGAAACCTTTATAAACAAATTAATGTACAATTTTTTTAAGAAAATTATAATTTCAAACGAATACAACTTTAAAACAAATGAAGATCAAATAATTTAACAAACTTTGTTTGGAAGCCTCTTAATTAAGCTTTAAAAGGACACCTTACAGGGCTCATTTGCATGCGCAGAAGCCGAGTTACGATCGGTAAAGCTTCGAAAAATATTTATTTTGCAATTTGCAATTTGCATTGTGCACTAATTTTACAATATCTTGAGTTCTAATTATCGGATTTAAGTTTAGTAAACGGTTGTTTCCTCATTTTTTATTAGGGAACAAGTTTTATTTGAAACATTTTTTTTATCTCTTTTAGTTTATGAGCAAGAGCCTTATAAACAATTTATAAACAATTAAATTGTTTATAACAATTTTTTGACCACTCGGATCGAAATCCCCCCTCGAAATTCGTAATCAGCAGCCCAAAATCCATAAGAAACCGTTGAGTTTGTCCATCAGAATTGAAAATGACACGGTGACCTCTATTTGGCGCCTAGACTATTAAAAGCATAGAGATTTTCCATATGTTTATTTCAAGTCTAAAAGATTATACCTTTAGTTAGTTACGAATTCACCGGTAGTTGATCGGTTACCGAAAAATTACCTGAGAGGTTCAGAGTTACCAATTGGCCTGTAATTAGGATGGGGGATTAAAATAATTACGAATTCACCGGGACCCAGTTTATCAACATCGTTAGTAACTACTTAAGGGTCGTTTAAACACAGCGATAAATCAAACAACTTATCAAGGTCAATCGAGTTGTTGCAACTTATCATTGTGTGTAAACGGTGCATCGCACAACTTATCAAAGTTGGAGTTGGGTTGAAGGTGGTATCGCATTGAATCGCAGCGTCTAAACAGTGTTTCAACTTGTCATCACAACTAGTTGCTGTGACTTATTTATCGTTGTGTTTAAACGACGCTTTAGAAAAGAAAGTTATGTTAAAGTGAAAGCCATGTTGTTATGATCTGCTTCTTATTAATTTTATATTAATTATTATTTATTTGATTAATTATTTAATTGTCGCAAATCATACATAAAAAAATGAATGAAAAATCTCAGGGTGCCTTTTTATAATATTAAAAAAATGTCTAAATTATCTTACGTTATACTTATCTTCTCTCGTGGTTTCAGTATCTCTTAGTTGATCCTAATCGGGATAAAATCGGTACTTGATGGGTTACCGAAAAATGATCTGCGCGGCAGGTTACCAGTTGGCCTGTAATTAGGATGGGGGATTAAAATAGTTACGAATTCACCGGGACCCAAGTTACCTAGTAGATACCCCAAGTACAATATACCTGCTATGAATAACTTTAAGAAAGTATTATCTAAATATACAGGGTGGCCAAAGAAAAGAGCCAACCTCGAAACTATTTTATTTATGCGTTATTTTATAATACATCAAAACATGCCTGAATATGCCCTTAATCAAGCAAATATGAATTGCATATGCATTTATAAAGAAACCCACAAATATGCTGCATGTTTATGCACATGCATTTTGCATATAATCTAGACTCTAATAATGACGCATGGGAAAAGTTAGATTGGAAGAACCATAAGATTTTACTCGTATTTAAATTAGTCTAAAGCTTCATTATGTTTTGTTGAGTGGCTCAGTTAGTCCTAAGTACATTAATTAACTATCAAAAATCATTTTAGGAACTATTCCTGAAGACTGAAGACAAATAAACAAGATTTATTCCATTTGTGAAATATTCCAAGGTTTTTTTGCCCTGGACTACGAAGGAATTCTTTTCCAGGAATATTCGACCAGAAATATTGTCATTGCCTTCTATGTTGTATGTTGTCTTCTCTTTAGCTTGATTATAAATGGTAAGATGTATATATTTTTTTCGTTTTTCGATTTAAAATTTGAATTACATATTTATGTTACTAATAGTCCAGGCTGTATGCTCGCACCATCAGGTAAATTATTCCAATTCGTTTTTTTTTTGCACAAACTTACTCAAATAGAGACCCGTATAACAAATCCACAGGGTGCCACGAGGTACCGCGACCGGAAAATTGTAAACAATTAATTTAAACAAATTAAAAAAATCAATTTTTTCACTTCGACCAAATTCTTTTTAGATTCTTTAGATTCCTTTAAGCAAAAAAGGTCATTTGTGATTTTTCTCTAAATTGATTGCTGTCGAGTTATATGCGATTTAAAATTTGAAAAACGCGAAAATTGCAATTTTCAAGGCTTAAAAACTCGGTTAAAAGTTATTACATATTATATATCAGGGGTGGCCAAGCTCCTTGATAGCCAGAGCCACTTTTCACAAGTTAAAATTTTTCGCGAGCCGCAATTAAAAACGTATTCAAAAAGTATGTAAAGAAGGTATGTACAATGTTTTTTTAACAGAACTTTTATTTATTGAAAAAAATAAAATTACGAAATATTAAAACTTAATAACATTTGTTCTCCTTATTCTTCTTCTCGTTGTCCTTATGCCCAATAAGAGAGTCGAACTTTTCTATCACCTATCCATCTTTTACCCATTTCTTCCACGCCTTCCGGTCTTCCCATTTCCTTCACCTGTTGCGCTGTTTTCCGTCTCTGGGTTCCGATTTCCTGGATTTGTTCCATCCACCCCTTTCTAGGTCTGCTCCTTCTTCTTTTCCCCTGTCTCTTGGCAGCATCTGTCACCTTCTTTACTAGTCTGTTCTCGTTCATTCTAGTTATATGTCCAAACCAATGCAGGTTTCTTTTTTCAACTTTTTTCTCTATTGGTCCCTGTCTTAGCATGTTTCTAATGTTTTCGTTCCTTTCCCTGACATTTGTTTTCCTTCTTTTGGTAATTCTTTAAAATTTGGTGAATAATTTGTGGTAGCACTTCTCAGTAATTCGTTCAGATGCTGGTTAGTTAATACTGATATGTGTTAGGATTTCACGAATTTTAAAATGGAATTAAATGATCCATACAAGTACGTTGTTTCTAATAAATATGGTGGAAATAATTCGACAAGCATCCTTTTTTAATTTAGAGTATGTACTTAGATTTTGGTACAAATTTACAAAATTCGGTAATCGACGTCGACTTATAGTTTTATTTTCGAGCTTGATCTTCTTACGTCTCTATTAATTTTAATTCTGCAGATGTTGTTTGGGTCATATTATGGTAATAAAAAATTCACCTTATGGACCATGTTTATTTCAAATTAATTCAGAAAAAAATGAAGAGACGATTTAAAATATTTTGTGTCTTGAAATAAATTTTGGACTTCGGTCAATATTCCTTCTGGCTTTTTTATTTACTCGTTAAGTTTTTCTAGTTTAATATTGTAACAGATTTTTTCAAGTCAAGTAAAATGACTAAATATTCAAATCGGTCTGGAGTGGGCTGATTACTGACTTTTTTGTCGCGCCACTCATAATATTCTTTCGCGCAGTTTTCGATTTGTCATATCACTCTTAGCTTGGATGGAAATGGAATTTGTTTTTGGTCTTTCATAATTGTTATCAGTAATTTAAAAAACATTCTGAAACACACATGGAACGATAATAATTTTTTTAAATAATAACACAAAATTGAAATTGATCTCGGGTACATTTATCGAGAGCCACAAGTAATTCTTCAAAGAGCCGCATGTGGCTCGCGAGCCACAGTTTGGCCACCCCTGTTATATATTATTCTTCATAAAAAGCGTGGTCTAAGATTTAAGATGCAACCATCATAATATATCAAATTTTATTAATTTTATACGAGGTATATGAAAAAACATGAATTTCGATCAAGAGTAAAGTATCTTTATACTTCACAACATTTAAATTAGAATAATACAATTGCACATTAAAACATAGTTTTTCTAAACAACTTTTCATAATAGTAATTTTCCATATTATGAATTTAAATACGTAAATAAACAAAGTTTTCGTTATGATAATGCTCGCATTTTTGGCTTGTTTAATACGATATAGCCATAGCCTTATTCTTTATCAACGTCGCTGTAATAATATTTTAGGCCAGGGTAAAAAGACAAAAATATACCCTGCTCGTGACATTTCAACAGCCAGGGTACTGATACTGAAGCGTTTTTTCGACAGGTAATACCTATAATACTAAGTACACGAAACATACCCAGTAATTGGAATGAAGCAATCACCCTGTTATTGTTTGAAAAAGGAGACAAAAAAGATCTGAATAATTATAGACCGATTACCTTGCTTAATGTTATGTATAAATTGTTAAATAAAATATTAACCAACATACTAACTCCTAAATTCGACAATTATCAGACCAAAGAACAGACAGGATTCAGAAAAGACTACAGTAAATGTGATCACCTACTGACAATGAAGTTACTTATTGAGAAAATAAATGAATACCCAATACCCATATATATGGCATTTATAGATTTTGAAAAGGCATTCGACTCCATAGAACACTGGGCAGTAAAACAATCACTACACAACAGCAGAATAGATTACAGGTATACGAGTACAGAACTAATCTCTAATATATACAGTAAGGCCACAACTTCGATCCAACTTAAACAAAATACACACCCCATACCTATCAAAAGAGGCGTTAGACAGGGAGATACGATTTCGCCTAAACTCTTCAACCAAGCACTAGAAGACATTTTCAAGAGATTACAATGTATGGGAAAAATATGGAATCATCATTAACGGCCAATACTTAAATCACCTAAGATACGCTGACGATATTGTCCTTATCGCTACAGACAAGGAACAACTACAAATAATGATACAACAACTAGACCAAGAAGCCAGTAAAGTTGGATTAAATATGTATTACAGCAAAACAAAAGTGATAACAAATCAAGAAGATGAGTTAAGAATCGTAGTTAAACAAAACCAAATAGAAGAAGTGAATGAATACATATACTTGGGAGAAATAATAAAATTGAATAGAGACAACCAAACAGCAGAAATAAAGAGACGAACTAAGTTAGCGTTGGCCTCGTTTGGTAAGCTCAGCTTCAAATTGAAGGATAAAAAATACCCTCAATATCTGAAAACGAAACTCTACGACCAATGCATTCTTCCCGTCCTTACATATGGATGTCAGACATGGACATTCACAAAAGCGAATATGGACAGAATTGCAAAAACACAAAGAGAAATGGAAAGACAAATGATCAACATAAGACTGTCAGATAGAAAAAGGAATTCCTGGGTAAAAAAATGTCACAAAAGTTAAGGATGCTACTCGTCAAACAGCTAAACTGAAATGGAAATTCGCCGGCCATACTATTAGACAAAAAGACGAAAGATGGAATAAAATTATTACAGAGTGGAGACCATGGACATACAAACGAAAGAGAGGGAGACCACAGATGAGATGGGTAGATGACCTGAAACACCAAGCCGGCTCAAAATGAATGCACATGGCTCAATATAGAGAAAGATGGAGGACCGAAGGGGAGGCCTCTGTCCAATATTGGATGTCGCAAGGCTGATAGATAGATAGAATACCTATAAGAACAAATTGTAACTATTTTCAACGTTTCAACGTAGGATCTGGCGGCCATTTTTATTTATAATCAATTTAATGTCAAAAACGGACTTTTTCCTTTTTTTTCCAAATTAATGAAAATCAGTAAAACTTATGGTTTTTTAGTACAAACATCTTCGAATGCATGGAGAAAGCTTTAAAATGGCGTATTAGAAAGATTGATATACTCATTTATTGTTAATATATTTGCGAAAAAAGGTGGAAATTGCAAAAAAAGTAATTTCGCAATAACTATTGTAAAAATTAGTGTACAGCTTTTAAATTTTTGTCAATTGAGGGTTCTTTGGTGCTTAATATATGATAAAACTTTCAAAGTGATTCATTCAATTGTTTAAATTTTATTCAAATTGTTTATCCCAGAGAGCTTTTTTTTGCAATAACATAAGTTAAAAAAAATGATTTTAGATCCATTATATAAAAAAAAGTGAATAGAAAATGCATTTATTAGTAATAAATAATTATGAAAAAGTATCGTCAATTTTTCCTTATAAACATTTTGAATAACTTTTTTCAAAAAAATCTATTTTTTTACCGTGTTTTAGGTGCACAACTACCAAGTAATGTTATGTTAATAATAATTGATAAAAATATGTAATAAATATATATAACTTATTGTATAAAAAATAAAAAGTTTATAAGGAAAAATTGACGATACTATTGTATAATTATTTATTACTAACAAATGCGTTTTTTATTCACTTTTTTTAAAATCAATTTGAAAATTTAGTTCATGCCCTTTAATTTGACACCTGTAGAATGGTTCTATCATAATTTTTTCTGACTTATGTTATTGCAAGAAAAACGGTCTGGGATAAACAATTTGAATAAAATGTAAACAATTGAATGAATTTCTTTGAAAGTTTTGTCACATATTAAGCACCAAAGAACCATCATTTGACAAAAAGTGCAAAGCTGTACACTAATTTATACCATATAGTCCGGTAAAATATTGCAAAACCTCTAAATTTTAAAGAACCGCTTGGATTGACATGAAATTTGGCATACACATAGCTAACAAGTCAAACAAAAAAAGTGATATTGTGCCGATATGTGCTTTTGCCCTGGGGGGTGCTTTTCGTCCAAAGAAAGTCAGGAAATGGATAAACTGGCTAATTTTAAGTAACTTTTATTCTATAGAGTTTTTTCACTAAGTCAATACTTTTCGAGTTATGTATTAGGCAGGGAATATGTTCATTTTTTCAACAAAATAACCACGCTTTTAGATGGTTTTTCGAAAATAACTCAAATAGTAAATAGTAAGTATTTTGTCGAAAAAATATTCGTAGCAAAAATATAGCCTGTAAAAAATTTTAAAAAATGGTGTATATATCACGTCTCTACACCTAGCAGAAGCAGAGTTATAGCTAATGAAAAATAGGTTCATATTCGTCAAATTTCAAATGGAATACTTTAACGTGAAATAACCAAAAATGAAGCACATTTCGGGGAAAACTCATTACAACTTATTTAAAGCGTTTTAAAAAAGCTTCATTTTTGTTTTATAAAAAAAATTTCTAGCATCACAATTAAACAAGTTACGCTCAAAATAAAGTTAGTCCCTTTCGGTTTTGGTAAAAAAATCGAGAAAATCACCCCCTAATTAGTATCTTAAATGAACTTAATCGTTACGACTTCACAAGTTTCTTGACTCGTGTATATATTGTTTATATGATCTGTAAGTTTCATCGGTTCAAAGTCCTTATTATTGAAAGGGCTGTAGTTAAAAGGGGTTGAACGAGTCACTGATTACGAATGTATGCAAATTTAGAAACACCAAATCTTAATCAATTTTTGTCTAACAGAAAAACAAAAAAATACATGATATTCAGAAAAGCAAATCTGACTTTTTTTGTTTTTCAAGATTTTTGGTATCTCTAACAATTTTAAAGTTATTTTGAAAAAAAAGCATTATTTTTAAAAATTTAAATTTTTAAAAATTTTACTTTGAAACCAAATTTTTTCAAAAATAAGCACTTTGAATCAATTAATCTTACAGATCATATTAAACACGACATAAGAAAAAAAATTGTGGAGCGGTAACGATTAATTTCATTAAAATTGCTAATTAGGGGGTGGTCTTCCCGATTTTTTTTGCAATAACAAAAGGGACCAACTTTATTTTGAGCGTAACTTGCTTAAATTTAATGCCAAAAACTTTTTTTAAAAACAGAAATAAAGATACTTTTTTAAACACTTTAAAAAAGTTATAATGGGTTTTCCCCAAAAAGTCCTTAATTTTTTGGATATTTCAAGTCGAAATATTCTATTTGAAATTTTTGGTGAATATGAATCTATTTTTCATTGGCTATAACTCTGGTTCTGGCTATATTTTCGGTTCTGGCTATAACTCTGGTTCTGGTTCTGGTTTTTATTGGTTATATTTTTGCTGAGAACGTTTTTTTCGACAAAATACTTACTTTTTGAGTTATTTGCGAAAAACCGTCTAAAAATGTGGTTATTTTGTTTAAAAATGAACATATTCACTCGCAAATAACTCGAAAAGTGTTGACTTGGCGAAAAAGCTCTATAGAACAAAAGTTACTTAAAGTTAGTCAATTTACATGGGTAAACTGGTTCCGGAAATGGTTCCGGACTTATTTTGGACATATATTTTTTGAAATAGGTCCAGATGCGGTCGTTGCATATGCGGTCAAGGTAATTTTCGTTGCAAAAGCGGTAAATCCAAAATATTTTGGCAGGTAACGTTGCACTTGCGATCAGACATTTTACTTAAAAGCTAGAAATGTAAGAAGGTCGTAAATTAGTAACCAGCCCGGTCGACCCTACTGAAATATTTTAATCCGCTTATCTATATTTCGAACAATAGGTAATGAAAACAGTAATGACTAAACCACAATAATCCCCTCATTACGGATTTTTGGAAAGTTTGAATTTGCCTAATTATAAAGGTTGGGGGAGAATTACCAAAATCTAAATATAAAAACAAATGCATATTATTTGTATATTGTTAGTTTGAGAGATTGTTTACTGCAGTACGTAAAAACTTTTAATAATGGAAACTTTTGAAGTGATTGAAACCACCAAGGGAAAACCTGCTCTTCACGCTGGATATCAGTATCGAAAATATAGGAAGAATAAGGAAGATATTGTAACTTGGGTATGTGTAAAAGAACGTCACCACAACTGTAAAGGGAGGATGAAGACAAAACTGACGGAATTACTCGAAGTCAACCAACACACTTGTGTCCCCGATGTAGCTCTCTTAGAAGTAAAAAAGGCTACGTACATTTCAAAAAAGAGAGCTCGAGAAGAAGACACTCCAACCCCAGACATTTACGGGAAGAGTTCGAAAAACTATTTACAAAAGGACTCGATTTTGTAAGTGAAATTCCTTTGTATGCCTCACGTAAGTCTACACTTTGTCGTTCAAGACATTTACAAACTGGTGTCGGACCAGAACCAGCGTCGTCTATTGAAATGGATATCCCACTGGAAATGTTGACATTAGAAGATGGTCAGAGTTTTTTGTGTTTTGACGACACTGAAGAAGGAGAAAGAATTTTATGTTTTTCGACTTCGAAAGCAAAGGAAACGTTAGCAGCAAAAACAAATTTTTTTGGTCGACGGTACATTTAAGAGCTCCTCCAAACAGTTTACACAAATATATACCATGCATGTTGATATGGGCAGCACTGACGACGAAACAAGAATTGTTCCTGTGTTGTATGCGCTTCTACCAAACAAAAAAATGAAAACGTATAGAAGGCTGTTTACAATACTGACAAAAAAACTAGGCGGATGGAAACCAACAACAGTGACGCTTGATTTTGAAAATGCTGTTATTCAAGCTCCCAAAACTGTTTTCCCAGATGTTAGACTGCATGGATGCAACTACCATTTTAATCAGTCGCTTTGGAGGAACATTCAGTCGATCGGACTGACAACACAATACATTAACGACGATAACGTTAGACTTCATTTAAGAATGTGTTCTGCATTGGCATACTTACCTTTGGAGCAAATAGAAGACGGGTGGCTAATTATTCAATCTGATTCTCCGGAAGATGAAAATTTGACAACATTTTATGATTACTTCGTTAACGAATGGCTAGAAAATCCAGTGATTAGCATGAATATGTGGAACTGCCATGGCCTCCGACACCGAACAAATAATGCCGTGGAAGGATGGAACAACCGGTTAAACAGAATGTCAAAGAAACCTCATCCAAACATATACATTCTCATAAAAAATTTAAGAAAAGAAGCAGAATATTTCGATTTCATATTAAATAGAATGGACTTAAACCTAGAAAATAAGAAACGAAAGAAAATGTATATTCAACTGGATAATAGGATAAAGAGTGCAACAGAACTATTGCAGCGCTCTTGTGATATAAAATCATTTTTGGTGTCCGTGGCAAATATTCAAAAATTTCACTAAAAAAAACCATTAAAATAAAAAAAAATGACAAAAAAAAACAAAGATAAAAAACAGAAAAAATAGATAAAAAACTAAAAAAAAAGATAAAAAAAACAAAAAAAATAAACATGCCTATGATTCATCATAGCCAGTCCTAAGCCTGGATAAAATGTGAAGGATTTTTTTAAACGTTTGTACTTAACTAATACACATTAAATATAAAAGACATGAAAGCATCTTAGCGAAGGAACTCCCATTTTTAAATTTATAATACCTACTTTTTAACATTTGACACAAACAGTAAGGTATCCAATTTATATAGAAATAATCAACAATTCGCTAATATTTTATTTATGTGACACTAAGGTTTATTAAATCAACTATCTTCATTTTTTTTAATTAGTGCACATAATCTCACTAAACTCTCAAAAGAAGCAAGTGTTTTTATATCAAAATACTTTTTCCCTCTCCTCTTATCAACGTCTATGGTAAATATTATTTAAATCTTACAAAAACTTGGTTATATAATTATTCATGTGATAGTGGTAGAAAAAGGTAAAAATATTATTTGTTTATTAGGCAATGACCGCACATGCAACGATAAAATCAACATATTTTTGTATGACCGCAAATGCAACGATAATAGCCGTGATCGCAAATGCTACGACCGCATCTGCAACGACACCATATTTTTTCACCCCAATAGGGGGTGAAAACACCCCCAGGGCAAAAGCACACATCGGCACAATATCACTTTTTTCTTTGACATGTAAGCTATACGTATGCCAAATTTCATGTCAATCCAAGCGGTTCTTTAAAATTTAGAGCAAAAAACGTGAAAGAATGGACTAATAGTTATTGCGAAATTGATTTTTCTGCAATTTTGACCTTTTGTCGCAATTATATTAACAAATAAATGAGTATATCAAACTTTGTAATATGCCATTTTAAAGCTTTTTCATGTTCTTGAAGATGTTTGTACTTAAAAAACCGTAAGTTTCACTGTTTTCCAATGATTAGAAAAAAAAGAAGGCCGTTTTTTGACACTAAATTGTTTATAAATAAGAATGGCCGCCAGATCATACCCAGGAAATAGTTACGATTTTTTCTTATAGATCTTTCTTTTAGGTCTTATAGATCTGTCGAAAAAACTCTTCAGTACCCTGGCTGTTGAAGTCTCATGGGAAAAACCTTATTACCCCGGACTATTTTTGCTAGACAGGTAAATTGCCATTGTATACCGGGTGTGTACCAATCAAACTGTGTTTTACTCTCAAAGTTCACCACACCCTGTTGAATATTCTAGCATTTATAAAATTGTAATGAGGCTGGTAAATATACCCCATTTTAATGAAATTGTTTCAATCTCAGGTTCTATTCGCTGAGAAAGGTAATTAGCTGATACCACTTAATGTACCAGCGAGACTGCTTCCTAAAGGGATAAATTGATGAATATGATGAGATGAGAATTTAACACATTTATTCTAAATTAAACAATTAAATTAAAGAGAAGTGAAAAATATATACATATATAAATAATTCTTCCTGTATATAAAAAAGAAGAAGAAGAAGAAGAAGAAGATATATACGTATAAATAAAATAATATGTACCTAAATATAAATAATTATGAACAGTAAACACAAATTACAGATTTTAAAAACTAAATCTATAGGGCAGTCAATGAGGGTATGTGGCTCCGAATTCTATCCTACTATATCGATTTACGTGATATTTTCACAGTAAGTAGGGAATAGCCCAAGAAACAAAGTCTACCCTATGCCGATGTGTGCTTTTGTCTTGGGGGCGGTTCCCACCCCTTCTCGGGAGTGGAAATTTTTTTGTTTAAATAACTACGGAAGTTGCTAGAGAACCTAATACTAAGCAACAACTTTTCTATATTTTTTTTTCGAAAACTCAATACTTTTTGAGTTATTCCTGGTTGAAAATTGGCCATTTTCATTGAAACATAACACCTTTTCAAACGGTTTTTTGCGAATACCTTAAAAACTATGCATCTAACTAAAAAACTATATTAAACATTTTTGTAGCTTATAAAATAACAAAGAGATTCTTTTCTTTATGAATCTTCTAGTTATAACACAAAAAGAGATATGGTAAGTGAAAAAAACTTGTTTTCTTGGTGCATGCTCAAATCAGTGTATTTAACTTGAAATAACAGAGAAACGGTCGATTTTATATATATAATGCTACCAATACCTTTTATTGTGCTTGAAAAGTCCTTTCAAATAAGCAATATTAAATGTCGATTACATTCAAACTAAGCGAGATAAACTGTAAAAAATTTGATGACTAACGTATTTGAAGAAAAAAATGAGAAGTATATTTAACCCCTCATCCACAAGAATTTAAATGCATCGTTTTCCTTCTAAAATACATTTTACTATAGTGTTCTTCTTATGTTCAAAAAGTTGGTCGGGTTTAAAATGAATGGCTTTTGAAAAAAATAAGATCAAATTATTGAGCGCATTTTTAAATTTTCTTAAAAATCTTCATTTTTCTCTACAAAAGATGCCATACAAAAATGAAGGTTTCTTCTAGATAAACATTTTGATTTTATTTTTTATAACAGTATGTCTTATCATTTTCAAGTTACATGGAGACAAAGAAGATTTTTAAGAAAATTTAAATATGCGCTCTATAACTTGATCTTATTTTTTTCAAAAACCATTCATTTTAAACCCGCTCAACTTTTTGAACATAGAATTGACACTGTAGTAATATATATTTTTGAAGGAAAACGATGCATTTAAATTCTTGTGGGTGATGGGTTAAATAAACTTCTCAATTTTTTTCTTAAAATTCGTTAGTCATCAATTTCTTGCAGCATATTTCGCTTAGTTTTAATGTAATCGACATTTAATGTTGCTTATTTGAAAGGACTTTTCAAGCACAATAAAAGGTGTTGGTAGCATTATATACATAAAATCGACTGTTCCTCTGTTATTTCAAGTTGAATACACTGCTTTGAGCATGCACCAAAAAAACAAACTCTTTTACCTATCATATCTCTTTCTGTGTTATAACTAGAAGATTGAAGAAGGAACGAATCTCTTTGTTTTTTTATGAGCTACAAAAATTTTTTATATAATTTTTTTAGTTAGATGCATTGTTTTTAAGGTATTCGCAAAAAACCGTTTGAAAAGGTGTTATTTCAATAAAAATGGCCAATTTTCAACCACGAATAACTCAATGAGTATTGAGTTTTCGAAAAAAAAATTATAGAACAGTATTTGCTTAGAATTGGGTTCTCTAGCAACTTCCGTAGGTAGCTGTTTAACCAACAAATTTTCCACCCCCGAGAAGGGGTGGGAACCGCCCCCAAGACAAAAGCACACATCGGCATGGGGTAGACTTTGAATAAGGAGATACTTTCAGGTTATTCCTAAAATTTCATTAAAATCCATGCAGGAGGATAGAATTCGGAGGTAATAAACTGTTCTTGCTCTCATTGACTGCCCTACTAATGAAAATGTCAGACCGAAAACTACGTCAAAAAACTACGGTATTGTATCTAAACTGAAATGTTCCGCGCACTAAAATACTTAGTCCGTTGACGGATATGCCTTTATAGTATGAGCTCATAAATATAAAATAATGTCCTTACCTCCAAATATCACTTGCCTGATAGGTATGACAAGAATATCCACTCAAATTTTGCTACGAATTCAGATGACTAAAATTTACGATAACTAAATACTTAACGGGAGAGATTCTTGGTATTTGTGTCTTCTAATTAACTATCCTCTATATTTTATGTGGAGAGAAACACAAATATTTGTCTCTTTGTGGCTATTATTCTAATACTTTCTTAAACGAGATAATTGTCGATCTGCTACTGACGGGAGATGAATTTCATTCATTATTGTCACTTTGACGTTTTTAGTTTCTGCTTTACGTGACAGAATCGTATTCGTGACGTCACCAGAGATGGGAAATGCCGCATATGTACAATAATATAAATAAAGGAACGTACTTCTTTGAATTTTATGAATATTTTGTGAGAGTTTGAGAGTGTGTTGGATAATAAAAAAGTTAGGTATCTTAACATCCTAGGATTGTGACAAACTTTAAGGGATAATTCTGCATGAAAGATAAATGTCATTTTGCTTTATAAACGTATGCCCGCAAATGCTTCGTTTCCGAGATACGGGGTGTTGGATATTTTCTTACAAACTGACGATTTATGTATTGCTCTAAAACCGGTTGAGATATGCAAATGATATTTGGTGGGTTTTAATAGATAGTTATTGCACATTGTTTGATATACAATTAAGAATTTATATTCACTTTTGACATGGATACGGGTAATAAGACCCGTATACGTACCAATTTAGAATATAAAATTCTTAATTGCATGTCAAAAAATGAGCAATAACTATCTCTTAAAACCTACCAAATTTCTTTTGCATATCTCAACCGGTTTTAAAGCAATAAATAAATCGTCAGTTTGTAAGAAAAAATTCAACACCCCGTATCTCGGAGACGAAGCATTTGCGGGCATAGATACGTTTATTAAGTAAACTGTCATTATTTTTTCATGCAGAATTACCTCTTAAAGTTTGTCGCACTTATTTAGAAACACCCAGTATTGATAAAGAACGTGGCTAGTTGTTAAAGTACCTAGCTTTTTTATTATCCATCATAAGCGAATGAATCTAAAAAGAGAATGTTAAGAAAACCTATAGTCCAAGTAATGAAGCTTAAAATAGGACAAAACCTCGCAATTTTTACAGAATGGATCGATTTGCTTGAAAATTTGAGAATAAGTAGTGGATAGTCCAAGCATCAAAATCTATATGATGCCAAAAGGCGCTTTTAGCATGGGGGTGGTTGCCACCCCATGTCGTGGGTGAAAATTTTTTATTATATTTTGACCGTAAAAGTTGGTAAAAACATTCATTCTAAGCAAAAAATGTTCTATACATTTTTTTGATAAAATTAATAGTTTTCTATTTATTCGCTATCGAAAGTGTTAGTTTTATATTAAAAAAATTAATGTTTTTAATCAGTTTTCTGCAAATAACTCAAAGTTTTTGTTTTATCAAAACAACTTTGCTTAAAAAAATGTACCTTTTGAAAAATCAACAAAACCGTGTTTTTAAATTTTCTTTAAGACCAATAGTAATCGAGCTATACTTTAATATATGTTAGGTCTTCTTCGGCAAATGCTAAATATTGTAGTTTAAAAGTCAAAAGACGGGAAAACTATGCATTTTTCGAGGATCACTTGTTTAAACTAATTTGAAGTATTTAAAAATATCTATCTTCAGAAATAAAAAAAAGTCTTTAGCTCAAAAATTAGGTGGCTTATAATGAAAAGGATGTCAGACCCTATATTTTTCAGCAAAAAAGTGATCGAACGCAAACCCCTAATCACCACCCTCATTAAAATTAATCATTAGCCTTATTTCTTCTTCTTTACTTATGTATTATTAATAGGTTCTAGAAGTTTAACTGGTTTAGAATGATTAGTTTTTAAAAAAATGGAGTCAAAAGCAAATATCGAATTTTTGAAGTTTGGTAAAAAAATTCCTTTTTCTTCAGAATAGAAAGATTATCATCAGAGATACAAAAAAATATTTAAATATAAAATTGTAGCTTATTTAATTCACAAGAACTTGGTTTGCAAAAATTTTCTCTACGGTAAAAATTGAGTGAGCTATTGACAATTAAAACTTGTAATAACATGCAAAAATCACCTTTATCAACCCTTTCAAAGTCACCGCTTCTTGCGACTGAGGATTTTAAAAGGATTTGGTATTAACAGTCTTATAGATCTTGTAAAAACCTACCAAATTATTTTTGAACAAACTTTCTAAGATAAAAATTAAAAAGGTTACGGTTAAAAAATCAATATATTTTTTTCAAAAAAAAAAAGAAATCCAATTGGAAGCATAATAATGTAAGTTAGCTTTGCTTTTAGTCATTGGCCTTAATAATTCTTCTTTATTTATGTACTGTTACTAGATTTTAAAAGTTTGACTGGCTTAGAATAATTAGTTTTTAAAAAACTAGAGTTAAAATCGAATAACGACTTTATGTAGTTTGGTAAAAAATGCCATTTTCTGCAAAATAGAAAGATTAGCATCAGATATACGAAAAAATGTTTTAATATGAAATTGTAGGTTATTTAATTCCCAAGAACTTGGTTTGAAAAAAATTTTTCTACGGCAAAAATTGAGTGAATGGTAAATGAGTATATATCGAAAAACATTGATTTTTTTCTATATAAAACTAACACTTTCGATAGCGAATAAATCGAAAAGTATTAATTTTATCAAAAAAATGTATAAAACATTTTTTGCTTAGAATGAATGTTTTTATCAACTTTTCCAGTCAAAATATAATAAAAAATTTCCACCCTTAAGATGGGGTGGCAGCCGACCCCCATGGTAAAAGTGCATTTAGGCATCATATAGATTTTGATCCTTGAACTATCCACTACTTATTCTCAAATTTTCAAGCAAATCGATCCATTCTGTAAAAATTGCGAGGTGAAATGCTTCGGTTCCTGGACTACTAAGGTTATAGCTGGGTTCTAATTTTAGTACTTTATAGATGCTACAATATTCCACGGGGTGTGGTGAACTTTGAGAAAAAAACACAGTTTGATTGGTACACCCGGTATACAATGAGAATTTACCTGTCTAGCAACAGTATTATTAAAGCGATATTGTTAAAGAATAAGGTTATAACATATTAAAAAAAACACTTAAATCGGACAGCAGGTTCATGAAATTCGAGACATCAAAAATGACCCATTTTAAGGTGGTGCCTTAATTTCTTGGAGTAGTGTTTTTTATTTTTCATTTTGAGAATAATTTCCGGAGTACAATCGAAACGTCAAGCAGTGGTTAATTAAGACATTTAATTTTCATTACACCGACAATTGACCATTCCAAATCACGTGATATAATATGGCCGGCAGTGGGCAAAAATTTAATAATATAGTGTTTACATCAGTTTTTGTAAAGAATATCCTATTTGGTTTTGTTTTTTATTGTTAATTGTGCACCGAAATTGTGATAGCAAATAAATATAAACTAGTTTATCGCCTACATAACTGAATTATCCCATAGTACCTAGTTATTGACACAAACTGGTAACTAATATGGGATAATGCAGTTCTGTAGGCGATAAACCACTTCATATTTAATTTGTTATCACAATTTCGCAGATTTCCCTACACAATTAACATAAAAAACAACCAAACAGGATTTTCTTTACAAATTAATGTCGATGTAAGGTTAGATTTTGCCCACACCCGGCCATGTTTGACGTTTCATTGGAATGCCTAGTTCTGGCTCAATCCCATGCAAACATATTACCAATACGTTTTTATCTTTTAATTGGTGGGCATGCGTTGTAGCTTAATATTTGAATTGTAGTGCAGCCGATATGTGAAACAATTGAGCATTTAATGATAGAAGCATATAATTTGAACCACACATACTACACATACAAAGGTTCTAATTTAGATGGGAGGCCATTCCAGATTCTGCCTTTTACAAAAATGGCGGGCATTCAAAATGGCGACTATACATATGTGACTAATGGCACGATAACTTTTGAACGAGACTTCAGATTTCAATCAAATTTGGTATATAGGTCCTTTTTTTGCTGTATAAGACCGAGTTCTTGAATCGGAAGAATTGGTTTACCAGAAGTTGTGTTTTTCCTGGTTTTTATGTAAAAATATGCTGTTTTTTTTTCAATTCTTTCGCCCTGTATGTATTAATTTTTCAAAAAGTTAATACCACCATTGAAAAGAGCTTAAAAATATTTTTTAGGAAATATTTTTAACTTTTTAGTTATGTTAATTACCATTTAATAAATGCAAAACATATCTTCACATGTACCTATATGCGGCAGATTCGTACAAATATTATAAGAATTATTGTGAATTTAATGGTAGAAGCATATAATTCGGACCAAATATACTACACATATAAAGGTTCAAATTTAGATACGAGGCCATCTCAATTTTTGTTCCTTTTACAAAAATGGCGGGCATTCAAAATGGCCACTATACTAATGTGACTAATAGCACGATAGCTTTTGAACGAGACGTCAGATTTCAACCAAATTTGGTATATAAGTTCTTTTTTTGATGAATAATATCGAGATCTTGAACCGGAAGAATAGGTTTACCGGAATTTGTGTTTTTACTGTTTTTAATGTAAAAATATATTGTTCCTTTTTCAATTCTTTCACCCTGTATATATATAAATTTTTAAAAAAGGTAATACCGCCATTGATAATAGTGTAAATATATTTTTTAGGAAATATTTTGAACTTTTCAGTTGTGTTAATTACAATTTAATAAATGCATAACGTATGATTTTATATCTTATATTTCATGTGACTATGGGCGGCAGATTCATTTTGAATTTCATGTGACTAAATCTGAGATGGCCTCATATCTAAATTTGAATCTTTGTATATGTAGTATGTGTGGTCCAAATTATATGCTTCAACCATTAAATACACAATAATTCTTATATTATAATTTGCACGAATCTGCCACACATATAGTCCGTCCGCTATAACTTTTCCCATGCGGTCCGATTAATTTTCAATCAAATTAAGTCAAAACAGAAAGTGAAAAGTACGCAAGCAAGCAAGCAATTTGATTTAACCCGACCTGTGGGATTTGTTCACCCTCTCGAAGGAGTACATTCGGGTGTAACAAGTCATTGGGGCGAGGTGTTTTGACCCGAGTTATACAGGGATCACCCCACCTCGCTCCAATGCCCCAGGCCATCCCTTTCCCCCCCATAGCACGCTGATGCGCGATGGAGGCACAACTATCGTAGCCAAATGCTCTTCACAATGGAACCCTGGGTAATAAGATTCCACTGTGGTATCCTAATCGAATGCAAAAAACTAGGCCCAGCGTGATGCGCTCTATGCCTTTATCTTCTTAATAACTTATCCGCGGTACTAAAAATTGCTTGCTTGGGCCCCGAGTCATCGTGCCGAGCCCCACTGAGCCCTGTTGGGCCCTGCTGGGCCCCGCCCGATGACTCGATGCTCTAATTTTTTTGTGTTTTTGGTTTTTTTTAATTTTTTTGGGGGCTTTCGCCATTTTTTTTTTATTTTATATGAATTTTTTTTGGGGGCTTAAGGCCCTTCTAATATTCTAATATTTGCTTACCTTGGAGGTGGTCGTGGTACTTGGACTTCGTGGGTAACGCTATCTTCGGCACTTGTTTCGAGCTACGAACACACTACTATCACTTATCACTTTTAGTTTATCCTATAATTTGTTGTTTCGGGCGTCTGTGCTTCCATCGGTGGAACTCGTCGTATCTTAGCGTCTCTCGCAGTATGTAATTTGGGTGATGTTCTAATTCTGCGAATTTGACCCTTGCCTTGTCTGTCATGGTTTCTGTGACTCTCACCTGTTGGAGTTCTCTGAACAGGAATCTTTCAGCTACATATCTTGGGACTCTGACGGCCTCCCTCAAGCTGTTGTTATGGACTGCTTGGATCTTCTTCTTGTGTGTATTACATACGTGTCCCCATGCGAGAGACGCATAAGTTAATACCGGTAGGATTATACTATTTATCAATCTTAACCTTGTTTTGAGTGTTAGTTTACTTTTTCTGCCTGTGAGTCCTCTTAGATTCGCTCTTGCTATGTTGGCCTTCTGGACTGTGGCTTCTACGTGTTTTTGGAAGGTTAATCCTTTATCCATAATGACTCCTAGGTATTTGGCTTCGTTTTTCCACTCGATGGGCCTGTTCTGCACCCTCAATTGTTCCTCTGGCTGCTGTCTCCCTTTCTTGTATAGAACCGCTTGTGTTTTCTCTGAATTTATGGCTATCTTCCATTTGATACACCATGCTTCAATTTCTTCTAGTGCAGTTTGTAGGTTGGTCACTGCTATATCTGCGTTTCTATGCTTGGCCGCTATTGCTGTATCGTCGGCGTAGAGGCTCATGAGGGTACCTGGTGTTCTAGGTACATCTGCGGTGTATATCGTGTACAGCAGGGGTGACAAGACCGCTCCCTGTGGTACTCCAGCCTCCGGGATTCCGAGTTCGGACAGGACTTGTCCTATCCGAATCCTGAACCTCCGGCCGCCCAAGTACGACGAGATTAGCCTCGTCATCGCTCCGCTGTACCCGTAATCCCGCATTTTGAATAGGAGCCCCTTGTGCCAGACTCTGTCGAATGCCTTGCTTACATCCAGGAACGCTGCTCCAGTGTACTGCTTATCATTGAAACCGGCTGCTATGTACTCGGTTAGCCTGAGGACTTGTAGTTCGCTGGAGTGCTCTGCTCTAAATCCGAATTGAGCCTCTGGGATGATATTTAGTCGGGTTGTTTCCGCTTGCAGTCTGCTGAGGATGACTCTTTCCACTATCTTGCTGATCGCTGGAAGTAAGCTGATTGGCCTGTAGTTCTGTGGGAATGTGTGATTCTTGCCAGGTTTTGGAATCATGATGACACGGGCCTCTTTCCATCTGTTTGGGAATGTCTTGAATCTTAATATTGCGTTTATAATATTTGTGAAATACACTATAGCTTTTCTGGGCAAATATTTTAGGGCTCTGTTGGTTATTTCGTCGAGGCCAGGCGCTTTTCTCGGTGAACTATTTTTGATATGTTCATTGATTTCTTCCGGTGATGTTGGGGGGATGAAGTCCTCTGGGTCTTCTGGTCCTTCTTCTTGTTCTTCGACTTCTTCCAGGAAGTCGTCGTCTTCATCTTGGTGGAAGTTCAGTCTGCATTCATCTTCGAGTGTAGTCCTCATTGCCTCTGCTTTGTCTTCTATGGTGTATACCATGCCGTATCTTCCATGTAGTGGGGGGATGGGTTTCCTGTCGCTTCTCAACATTTTCTGGAGCTTCCAGACATTTCTCATGTTTGAGTCTTGTTCTTCCATCTCTTGTACAAAGTTGTCCCATTTTTCGCTACGGTGGAGTTTTAGGGCCGTTTGGACCTCCCTATTTAAAGTATTTGCCCAGGATTTATCTACTCTGTTTCTTGTTCTTTTTGCTGTTTTCTTTGCTCTATTTTTTTCCCTTATCAACTCTTGTGTTTCTTGTGGTATGTCTTTGAACCTTCCCATGAATATCTCGACATCTTCCTCTGTTGTGCTGTTTCTAATTGCCTCTTGGATGATATTTTCGAACTCTAGGACTTTTCCTTCTATTTCTTCTGGATTGTTTATTACTGGCACTATGTTTATTCCTTCACTTACTAACCTTTTGTAGTTAGTCCACTTTATTTTCTTTTTTGTTCTTTTTGGCGGGTTTGTCTCTTCCCATGTTCCGATTTCTAATAGGATGGGGTGGTGGTCAGTTGATCCTTCGTCCAGCGTGATTAATTCTGATTGCAGTCCTAGGTTTTTGGCTACAACTAAGTCGATGTGTGTCGGAAGTGCGTTTCCTGGGTAGTGGGTAGGTTCTTCTGGGCCCATTGCTATTGTGTCTTCGTTATTTTCTATGTATCTGTTTAGTAGTCGTCCATTCCTGTTCGTAGCTCTGTCGTTCCAGTTGGGGGATCTTGCATTCAGGTCTCCTATTATGATGGATGGTTCGGCGATGTTTAGGAACGCATCTAGGTCATCGTCCATTAAAGGGTCTTGTGGTCTTACGTAGGCTGATGTGATCCTTATTGCGCCTTGCCTCATGTTAACTTCTATTGTTGTGGCTTCCATGTTGACCAGTGGTGGAGTAGTGTAACTGGTGTGTCTAATACCCTTCTTTACTAGGATGGCCGTTCCTCCTGATCTTCTAGTGAGGTCGTTCCTATATACGTCGTATCCAGGAAACTTTAGGTTGAAGTTGTTGGTCAGTTTTGTTTCCTGAATTGCTACGATGTCCATCTCGTATCTGTTGGCGAGTTCATCTAGTATGTTCTGATTTGTGGTTATGCCGCCCGGGTTCCAGGAGCCTATCCTCAAGTATCCCCTCTCTGCCATTAGTTCTGTGCCTGCCTGGTGCTGAGTATCACCTCTTGGACTACCTTAGTCACGATGTTTGTGACCATCCTGACTAGGTACTCTTCGTCTGGGAGGGTTGGTCGGTTGGACGGTGTGTTGTTCTGCGCTGGTTGGTCTCCCTGCGTGGCTTGCGCGTAGGATACCCCGGTTGCCTGCTGTCTTCGGTTTGGTGGTGGTCGCTGTTGTGACCTCTGTGGTGGAGGCCTCCCCCAGGTTGGGCACCTAGGACATCCTCTGTAGTTGGCTGGGTGGCTCCCATTGCAGTTGGCACACGTTGCCTTGACTTCTCTGGCTCTCTGGCACTGCTTTGAGTGGTGTTCTTCGCCGCACTTCACACATCTCGGGTCCTTGTGACACGAGTTCTGGGCGTGATGGTACCCTTGGCAGTTGAAGCACTGCGTCGGTCCTGCTGCCTTGTGTAGGTCCTCTACCACAACTTTCATGTGGCACAGGTTCGTTACCCGCTTTGCTTTTTCCACGTCTTCCTGATCCAGTGTCATGACAAACATGGGTAGTGGCCTCCTTTTCCCTACTCTCGTAGACATGTTACGTGCTGTGTGGCAGGTTATTCCATATTGGTTTGCCATGTCTTCTTGGATTGCCTTCTCGGTGGTATTCGTGGGCAATCCTCGTAACACTAATTTTGGTTTCCTGTCTTCGTCGAGTGGAAAGGCTATCCATTGTAGCCTCTTTTTCTCTTTGGCGGCGTATGCTTCTGCATATTCCTCCACTATCCTTGTCATCTTTCTGTAGTCATCCGGGCTTTTAGCCTGGATGAGCGTCTCTCTGCCACTTCTGGAGATTTTGTTTGTGGTGATGATGCCTTTGCCCTGGGCTATGGTAAGAATAGCCCCTGTCTCGCTGACACTCTGTAACTTAATTACAGGCGGTTTTCTGTATGGTGTTACCTGGTTTTCAGGTAACACGGCTTCTTCGGCGTCTTCTTCGTTTTGGTTTGTTTCCATTGACACTGTATCAGTTTGACTGGAAGCGGCAAGCGCGTCCCTATCTGTGCTCTTGGATGGAACTGGTTCTTCGGGGAGGGGTAGCTGTACCTGGGGAGCTAGTTTCATGGCTTTTTCTTGGTTGGACGTCCATGTGGCGTCTTCCTCGTCGGTTAGTGTCACCAGGGGTGGAAACTCTTCCTTTCTCTTTTTCCTCTGTTGGGTGGACGCCTCCTTCGTCGAGGTGGTAGCCTTCTGGCTGGGTGGTCGAGTCTGCTCGGTGGTCATCTTTTTGGTGGCAGGCTGCTCTACTGGTGGTTTTTTGTCCGTCTTTTCGGGGTTTTTCTTCTCCGGTTTCTTTGCGAGTTGTTTCTGGAGAGCTATCAACTCGTCGAATCTGGCATCCATCTTTTCGCTCATTCGTCGAATCTCCGTATTCAGCTCTTTGATCTCTGCCTTCTGTTGTGCGATCACCTCTTCATATTTTTTGTTGTTTGCATCAACGTTTGCTGCAAATTCTTTCATCAGGGTTCTGAGTCGGTTGATTTCTTCGTTGGCCCTTGTCAGCTCGTCTTCGCTGGCGGCATCCTCTTCAACCCGCTGACGTTTGGTAGTGCCCCCGCCTTCGGCGCCTGGGACGTCTTCGTCCATGTCCTCGACTTCCTGGGTGGCCTCGATGTTCTGGGAATCCTCGACTTCCTGGGTGGCTTCGGTGACGTTCTCGGTGGTCTCGACGTTCTGCGTGGAGTCCTTGCCTTTTGACTTCTTTTTCTTTTTTCTTGTTCTACGATTTTGGATCGTAAAACCGTCTTTTCCATCTTCCTGGTCGCTCGAGTGGTCATCGCTGCTCTCTTCAGGGTGCTGTAACAGGAGGGACTCTTTAGAGTCTGCATATCTTGGCGGGGAAAGCGCCTTGGATCTGGGGGGTGACCGAGATCTGACTCGTGTCATCTTTGGTTGGGAGCGGTAACCTAACTTTTAGAAGAAGCCTTTTTTTTCAGCCGATTGGCCCGACACCACTTCGACTTCAGGGTTGGCTCCCTGCACAACAGCGCGGTAGTTCTCGTACCTAGACAGAACTAGGTACGGGATCCTCTTGATTTTCTCAACTCTCTGACCTTAGGGGCCGGGGCTGCAAGATGTATTCTAAATAACTACACCTTGCAGTGTCGAGGCACAGTGTTTTAAACTGTACCCATTCCTAACGGAGGCACAGAGAGTATCCCGTAGCGGGCTCACGTCGAGCCCGCTATTGCTTATTCTGCTTTCCAACCCTTGTTTGCAATGTCTCAGAAAATTCAATGAAATCAAACTTCCTGAGTTTCACCACATCCAAGAGGTTGGCTTTTGCCTCTGCTTCCACGTCTTCGCGTCTAGCGAGAGCGAGCGCTCTAGTGTTGCTGTGCTTACATTCACAGCCGTACTAAGAAGTACGTTACACCAAAGCACTTCCCTCTCCTCGACTTGTTGCGCTGCTACTGCTGCTCGTCCGCACTCTGCACGTCTTGTCTCTTCGGCGGCTACCGAGAGACTGTAGTGAAAAGTACGCCGTTGTGTGTAGTATATTTGTATACAGTATCCGCTGTGAGCTCGTACGTAGAGGGGATATTTACAAATTCTCGAGCGCCAGTAGCGGCAAGTCTGTAAACGTTTACCGGAAATTTTGACATAAATGTCAAAGTGATTAATGTAAAATTAAAATTAAAAACATTAATCATAAAAAATATTAGTTGGTCAAAGCTGTGGTATATATTTTTACCTTAAATATACTTACGTTTTAAATACTGAATTTAAGTTTTTTGAATGTTCCGTAATATGTAATTATAATTTAATCTAAAAATCTTAGCGCCATCTACACGATAATTGTGAAAGTATCCGAAGTAATAAATAAATAGAACGTCAAAATGATTAGCAAAATCTTAAAAAAATCGATTACAATTTAATTAATTTTTTGCGTTGTAAATGTTAAGCGATAACAATTAAATAATAAATTTAAAAATTACCGGTGAAAGATAATTCCAGTAATCCGCTAGGAGCGCCACCAGCGAAGCTCAGAGCGTATACAAAATGTATACACTTCGACGTTCGTTTCAATTTATGTTTTGACTTAATTTGATTGAAAATGAATCGTACCGCATGGGAAAAGTTATAGCGGACGGACTATAGGTACCTATAATATAAAGATAGGTTATGCATTTATAAAATGGTAATTAATATAACTAAAGAGTTCAAAATATTTCCTAAAAAATATTTTTACGCTGTTTTCAACGCCTAAAGAAAAGGGTGAAAGAATTGAAAAAGAAACAACATATTTTTACATAAAAAAAAAACAGGAAAAACACAAATTTTGGTAAACCAATTCTTCCGGTTCAAGGCCTCGATATTACTTATCAAAAAAGAACCTATGTACCAAATTTGGTTGAAATCTGACATCTCGTTCAAAAGTTATCGTGCTATTAGTCACATATGTATAGTCGCCATTTTGAATGCCCCTCATTTTTGTAAAAGGCAGAATCTGAGATGGCCTCCCATCTAAATTAGAACCTTTGTATGTGTAGTATATGTGGTCCAAATTATATGCTTCTATCATTAAATGCACAATTCTTATATTTGCACGAATCTGCCGCACTATTGATGGATTTTGAGATGACAATTTATTTTATCGCCAACTGTCACTAAAGTCATTCATTATTGTACTCATTTGCCCTCATTTGCGACAGTAAAGTAACACTTTATTGTACTGAAAGAAGAATTTTACTTTACTTGCGGCGATTAATCTAGATTGAATGTAAGTGGTCGATGGCAGTAATCGATTATTTATTTGAGTTAACTTACAATTTATTTACTTTAATTATTAAAAATATTGTACAAAATTTATGATATTGTTAATTAAATTTATGTCAAAATGTGAAATTCTGTAGTATGTATTTTGTAATTATATTCATATACAATAAATCAAAACTTTACCGATTTAGTAATTATTCAATATTCATAACTATCGATTAAAAATCGAAAGCGGCCATCTTGCAAAAGTTATCTGTCATCACTGTCATGAAATTATTATGACGTCTAAAATTTAAAAAGTTCTTAAATTGTAAATTGCAAGTAATTGTTAAAACCAATATCAAAACTTATGTTGGCGATAAAATTTTGTATGCACCACGTCAGTAAAGACTCTTTATCGAACTCGTCTGTTATTCGCCTTGCTCGCTCGGCTCATAATATCAGACTCGTTCGATGAAGAGTACCTTTACTGACTTGGTACATAAATAACTGTTATCCTGTCAATATTAAACGACTTACACGATTACACGACAATATTAAACGAAGCGTTACCAAAAATAGAAGAAAATTTAAGTATAGAAGAGCATTGGACTAAATGTAAAGAAGCTATGCACACAGCGGCTGAAACTGTACTAAAACCTATCAAGACCAGAAAAAACGAAGATTGGTTCGATGAAGAGTGTAGACATATCAACCAACAAAAAAATGAAGCATATAAGAGACTCCAGCAACGCAGAACGAGATCAACTCTGGAAGATAATGAGAATCTTAGAAGAGAAGAAAAGAGAATGTTTAGAAGAAAAAAGAAAGAACAATACGAACACGCTCTAAACGAAATTGTTAACTACCACAATGGAAAAGACTCACGACAATTTTACCAACAGATAAACAGCTGCAGAAAAGAATTCAAATCCAGAATAATAGCGTGTAAAGATAGGGATGGTTCTATAATTAGTAACAAAGAACAGATACTAAACAGATGGGCGAACCATTTTGAAGAACTGCTTAGTGCCAATCATGAAGATGGCGAGATTGAGGATCCCATGTTTCAAATGAATGAAGATTATTGGTAACCACTAACCACCGAAGAAGAAATTAGAGAAGCCATCGAAACTCTGAAAACTAATAAAGCCCCCGGTTCGGATAATCTCCCTGCCCAACTTTTCAAAAACGGCGGCGACACCCTCCTGAAACACATGCACAAACTGATACATAATTGCAATCTGGCAACAGAAAGAAACACCCACAGACTGGAAGTTAGGTGTACTGTGTCCTCTACACAAAAAGGGAGACATGATGGTGTGTGATAATTATAGAGGCATCACTCTACTCAATATGGCATATAAAGTGTTGTCCAACGTATTGTACAAAAGACTCCTCCCCTACGCCGAACAAATAGTGGGAGGATATCAGTGCGGTTTCCGTCCTAATAAATCATTAACGGACCAGATATTTACAGTGAGGCAGATCCTTGAAAAAACCCTAGAGTTCGGCGTTGACTTTAAAGCCGCGTATGACTCCGTTAATAGAAATAAATTTCTACTTGCTATGGTAGAATTTAGCATACCTTTTCATCTTGTCCAATTAACTGAACTTACACTCACAGGTGCAGAGAGCATGGTAAAAATCCAAAACGATCTCTCAAGACCATTCCATTGCAAAAAATGGACTAAGACAGGGTGATGGACTATCGTGCCTCTTATTTAACCTGACATTAGAAAAAATAATCCGAGAGTCCCAGATTACTACGAATGGTACTATCATAGACATCATAGGTAGGTCCACAGAATCTCTGACTGAAGCATTTCGGTAGTTAAGAGCATCTGCACACATAATGGGACTAAATATAAATGTTCAAAAGACCAAATATATGTGTTGCACTAGATCAAGCAACCCGACACCTACAAGAATAATAAATGACCTAGAACTGGAAGGTGTCGACACCTTCATATATTTAGGCTCGCTGGTAACTAAAGATAACAATGTCAGTGAAGAAATTAAAAGAAAAATAGTGCTCGCCAATAAGTGTTACTATGGCTTAAGAGGACAGATGGCCTCAAAAATGCCTAGAAAAATTAAAGTGACTGTATACAAAACACTAATAAGACCAGTGCTAACATATGGTTCAGAAACTTGGTCACTTACACAGAATGACCAAGAACTGCTCAAACATTTTGAGCGAAAAATACTAAGACGAATATATGGAGGCATAAAAGAACAAGGTTTGTGGCGCAGGCCTTACAACTTTGAGTTGTATAGAAGTTTTGGAGAACCTGACGTTGTAAAATTCATTAAGGTAGCACGCCTTAGATGGATAGGTCATGTAATCAGACGAGAGGAAGATGCCATAGTCAGAAAAGTTTTTGACCGAAGAGGGCCGATAGGACAACGAACAAGAGGAAGACCCAGTCTTAGGTACCAAGACAACCTAGAAAATGATTTGAAATCTATTGGAGTTAGAGCATGGAGAAGAGTTGCCAGAGACAGAGGCGAATGGAGGATTCTTATGAAGAAGGCTTTGGCTCATAAAGAGCTGTCACGCCACTGATGATGATGATCGCCAACCGTCACTAAAGTCATTCATTCATCATTCTCTTTGCCTTATCCCTATGCGGGGTCGGCTTCCCTAATTGCATTTCTCCACACAATTCTATCTTGGGTCATATCAAAGTTAATCCCCTTTACCAACATGTCCTGCCTTATCGTCTCCCCCCAGGTCTTCTTTGATCTTCCTCTCCTACTCCTTCCAGGAATCTGCACTTCAGCTATTCTTCGTATTGGGTGGTTAACGTCTCGACGTTGAACATGACAAAACCATCTTAACCTATGCTCTCTCATTTTGGCATCAATTGGTACCACACCTAGACTTCCCCTAATATACTCATTTCTAATTTTATCCTTCTTTGTCACTCCACTCATCCATCTAAGCATTCTCATTTCCGCCACATGCATTTGTTGTTCCTCTTTCTTTTTTACTGCCCAACATTCAGTTCCGTACATCATAGCCGGTCTTATGGCTGTTTTATAGAATTTTCCCTTCAGCTTCATTGGCATTTTTCTGTCACACAACACACCACTCGCTTCTTTCCACTTCATCCATCCAGCCCTAATTCTACTGCATGCATCTCCATCTATTTCTCCATTACTCTGTAATACCGATCCCAGGTACTTAAAACTATTGCTTTTTACTATCAGTTCACCATCCAAAGATACCATTTTATTTGTAGTAACTCCATCTTTAAATGAACACTCCAGATACTCTGTTTTTGTCCTACTAAGTTTTAAACCTTTTTCCTACAGATATTGCCTCCACTGTTCCAGTTTTTGTTCTAAGTCTCTTTCACTATTTCCTACTAACACGACATCATCAGCATACATTAAGCACCATGGAATGTTACCCTGTAGTTTCGCTGTTATCTGGTCCAAAACTAATGAGAATAAATACGGACTAAACCGAGCCTTGGTGCAATCCTACTTTCACATGAAATTTATCAGTCTCTCCCACACCTGTCCTAACACTAGTCGTTACTCCCTCATACATATCCCTCACAATCTTTACATATTCACCAGGGACTCCTTTCTTATTGAGTGCCCACCACAGAATCTCTCGAGGAACTCTATTATATGCTTTCTCAAGATCAATGAATACCATATGAGCGTTTCTTTCTTTACTCCTGTATTTTTTCATCAACTGCCTTATAATGAAAATTGCATCTGTTGCTGATCTGCCCTGCATAAAGCCAAATTGATTCTCGGATATTTCGGTCTCTTCACGTATCCGTTTATCAATTACTCTTTCCCATATTTTCATGGTGTGGCTAAGCAGTTTTATAGCCCTGTAGTTTGTACATTGTTGTATATCTCCCTTGTTTTTGTAAACAGGTACTAGTGTACTGCTTCTCCATTCGTCTGGCATTTGTCCAACTGCCATAATTCTATTAAATAGACCTGCTAGCCACCTTGTTCCTGTCTCTCCCAATGCTCCCCATACTTCCCCAGGAATATCATCTGGTCCTACCGCTTTTCCTTTTTTTATTTTTTGAAGCGCTTGAGCCACTTCCTCGTTTGTTATTTTGGTGACCATTGCTGCTACTGTCTTCGTTGACTCTATAGGCTGTCTGTCAAATTCTTCATTTAATAAGCTGTCAAAGTACTTTCTCCATCTCTTTTTGACATCCCTTTCGTGAACTAGTATTTTATTACTAGTATTTTTATTACTAAAGTCATTCATTATTGTACTCATTAGCGTCAGTAAAGTAACACTTTATTGTATTGAAAGAAGAAGAACTTTACCTGCCACAAATATTAATCGATTTAACCGAGATTAAATGTAAGTGGCAGTAATCGATTATTTATTTGAGTGAACTTAAAATTTATTTACTTTAATTATTAAAAATATTGTACAAAATTTACGTTGTTAATTAAATTTATGTTAAAAAGTGAAATTCTATAGATTCTGTACTTATATTCATTCAAAATAAATCAAAACTTAACCGATTTAGTAATTATTCAATATTGATAACTACTTATCGATTAAAAATCGAAAGCTGCCATCATGCAAAAGTCATCTGTCATCACTGTTATATGAAATTTTTATTGTATTTTTTTGTATGTTTGTATAATAAAAAGATTAAACAAAATATGCGACTATTTGTTAATGTTTTTTATGGTTGGCGATAAAATTTTGTATGCACCACGTCAGTAAAACTCTTTATCGAACTCGACTGTTACTCGCCTCGCCCACTTCGCTCGCTCTGCTCGTAATATCAGACTCGTTCGATAAAGAGTCACTTTACTGACTTGGTACATAAATATCTAAAATTTGCCACTTATTTTGTTTTAGGGCCTATGGTAATCAGTTGGTGTTATAGTACCATAGTAGGAAAGTGTCCTGCGCGCACCCTGCGGTTAGCTGAAATAAAGAAAAAGGTGTCATTCCCCTATAGATATCCCGCAATAAGATCTGTGGTAGGGTCAAGTGCGCACGTGAAAAATCGTGTGTAAATAGGACAGTGAGTTTGAGTAAATAGAACACATTTGTAAGTAGTGCTAGTATAGATTTAGTTAGTTTAGTTAATTAGATATAGATACGAGAAAGAAAGGACATACCGCTAGTGGACCTTCCACTAGCGGAAGACTTTCTTCTATGTCAGTAGACGAAGAGGAGAGTTTCAGCATTTGTTTACAGTTAGAAACAAGTTCAAATCCGGTAGACGGGGAGCAGACTGTTGAAGAAAAAATGCGGGAGCTAATAGATTTCATTGACAACGACATATTGATCCTCGATAGCGCCAAAAGTAAAAGAGACGGCTTAAAGTTTCGTTTAATGACGACAGCAATGGACCAAGCCAGCTTGGCTGGTCAAATAAATATTCTCAAAGAGGAGCATGAAAGACAAAGAGCAGAACTAGGAGAGATTAGAGCGAAATTAAATCAAAAAATGACGGAACGAGTATCATCTGCAGAAGTCGCGATTAAACCGATGATGGCTAGTAAAACTGAAAATGAGCAGAAAATAGCTATGAAAAAACAAGATAACATGTTATTTATAACAAGTGAAACTGTAGTTCGGATCCAGAACTTCACCAAAGTTCTGGATCAACGACGTACCACAATCCGAATAAACCGTATGAGAACAACTGACAAAGCTTTAATCATAGAAGCTGCCAGTAAAGAGGATCTAGAGAAAATTTGTAATAATGAATTAGTAAAAGAGTATTTTAAGTGCGAACTTCCAAGGAAGCGCAGGTCTCTGGTCATTAATTATGACGTCTCCAGCACTGAAAAGGAAGAAGACGTACTGGGAATTATAAGAGATCAAAACTTTGAAGATGTAAGTAAAACGGATTTTGCGGAGTCATTCAAAATACGGTTTAAGACAGGCCCAAGAGGTAAGGCTACTGTACATTATGTAACAGAGGTCTCTCATGACCTAAGAAAAAGAATAATAAAAAACAAAATATACATTGCATTCACGTCAGTAAATGCTAAGGAATACATCGTAGTCCTAAAATGCATAAGGTGCCAGGACTTAGGACACCTAAGCAAACACTGTACTAAAGAAACTGCTTGTAGCCATTGTGGGGAAAGCCACGAGAGAAAAACAGGACAGAGGAAAACATTATGCCTTATAAAAATTGTTGTAACGATGCAAAAGATAATCCAATTCATAGAATATTTCTGGATCGATGGATTCAGAAAACAGATTATGGAAAGTAAATTCGATTGTGAAGATTGTGTAACGCAATCAAAACGATTTCGTGACAGACTGAGATTACTTTCTTTTCAGAAAAAAGAGAAAACAACCATCAAATACCGAATGCTTAAGTCAAGAGATACGAAAATCTAAGTATAAAGCCATATTGGCTCTATATGAAAATGTGGAGCTAAATATGAGACTATCGCGACTGAAGGATTCTAATGGCAGCTTAACAGGTTGACTGCTGACGTAGTGTGTCGACCTCCTTCAATAAAGCCGGCTACTCTGTGAGTCTAAAGGTCGCGGCAGATTATCATGCTCGAATCGTTTCGAGCACGTAGCGTAGTCTCCGAAAAACCTGATTTTACAAAGAGGTGTCTGATACGATACAGAAGATCTGAACAGAAGACAAATACGGGACAAGACCAACCTAGCAGAAATATGTAGTTGGACCTCTAAACTGAAGCTTTCGATTTCGAATACTAAAACCACATAGTATAGTTTAATAAAAGTTAGGCTGGAAAGATATCCAGCTAAGGATTGGATATCCAGATAAGGATTGATGGAAGGCCTATGAGAAGATTCACTACCACAATATATTTATGTATAATTATTGATGAGCCAAGCCTCTTCAAAATACACATAAGCAGCGTCTTAACAGCGAAAAAGTGACAAGTTTGAGAGCATTGCGAGCCTAGTGCAGAAGGACTACAGAATTCCATTCGATCAGGTAAGAGTATACCTAAGCAGAAGAGTCGGTTCCATAATGTGATACGGAGCCAGCTCATGGAGACATAGATTGAAGAACATCAAAAATAAAGAAAAGCTCGCCCGAGGTCAAAGGGGTTTCCCCGTCAGGATGACAGGAGCCTTTAGTACGTCCGTAATAGAAGCTCTAACGGTGCTCACGGTAGTTTTGCCACATCATTTGGAAGTTTAAAAACATGTTTGTCTTTATTGGCACAAAAAAGCTAACGAAGACAAAGTAGGTAAACGAAATACTTGGTGTACTAATTAATACACTAGATAAAATACACTAATACACGAGAAAAGACATACACAAAATTGTAATGCAAAAGTGGCCAAGCGAATAGGAAGTATCAAGAAAAGCAAGAAGACTGCATGAGTTCTTACCAAGACTAAACGAAATATGTACTAGCACACTTCAATCCTAAATCGGGAATGGTACACTTCCTGACGGGACACGGCCCATACCCTAAATAGCTATTACACGGATCAACCTCAAAGAGGATGATCTGTGTGAATGTGAACTCCAGAACATGACTGTTCGACTGCAATTCCTACAATGATGTTCAAGACTAGAGAACCAGACTAAAAACCTTCAAGAAGTAATTTTAGATGAAGAACGATTTAGATATTTTAATAACTTAGCCGACAAAGTTTCCAGAATTCCAAAAAAATAAAGGAAGGATGAAAATTTGGAAATAAGTAGTTGAAATTGTCTATTATTATATGTATAAGAAAAAGTTTACAATTCTACATCCCCTCCATTTTACAAAAATTGGAAAATACGGGGTGAAAATTTTTTTCTCGGGGGTAAAAAAATATACGTTCAAAATAAGTCCGGAATTGGATAACATGACTAATTTTAAGTAACTTTTGTTCAAAGAGTTTTTTTTTATTAAGTCAATACTTTTCGAGTTATTAGCGAGTGAATGTATTCATTTTTAACCAAAAAAAAAAAAATGTTTTTGGACGGTTTTTCGGAGATAACTCAAAAAGTAAGTATTTTAGCGAAAAAATATTCTTAGTAAAATATATCTTATAAAAAATTGAAAAAAAATGGTGTATGCGGGAGGTCTGCAGACCCAGTAGAAGCAGAGTTGCAGCAAATGAAATGTAGGTTCTTCTTCGTCAAATTCCAAATCGAATATTTCAATGTGAAATAACCAAAAACGGAGCACTTTTCGGGGAAAATTCATTACAACTTTTTTAAAGTGTCTAAAAAAGGTTTATTTTTGTTTTTAAAAAAATGTCTAACATTAAAAGTAAGTGAGTTAGGCTTAAAATATTGTTGGTCCCTTTTATTTTTTGGTAAAAAATGGCGAAAATCACCCCTTAACCCTTAAATGCCCGTGATATGAAAATAACCATAAATGCCCATGTGGGGTCTCCTAGGGACCCCACTAAAATTTTCAATTTAGTAACGTCATTTAGCACTGACTAAAAGGAAAACACGGTTAAAAATAATTTTAAGCATATTTGAATAATTTTTATTTATTTTTCATACAAAATTAACGGCTTTTCTAGAAACAAATTATTTTCAAATCGAACAAAATTAAAATTAAATAATAATATAAGCATATAACTTTTAGTTGCAATTTTTACATACAATAGTTTTTTCTTCTTTTCTGTGCACCTGGCATATAAATTTTTTGCAAAAAGAGCAAACGGTATTCACTTTTCTGTCACAGTTTCGCGGACACTGGTAACAACGAGCACGTTTCTTAGCTGAATGGACGGATTGAGTTGCAACTTCGGTAGTTGGGTTTACCATTGGTATGCCACAATCTTTTAGAGCAGATTTTACATAGGCTTTATGTTTTATATATTTCGCTCTTTTTTCCATGTTGTTTCGAGCAAGCTCAGCCCCTAATTGTAACAGGAAAATACGTCTTCGTGAAAAATTATTTTTCTTCCAATCAGGATTTTTTTCAATGTATAAAATATAGGCATTTAGTGCACATATGTCTATAATATTCATAAAGAGCCTGAATGGCCAACGAGCAGTTCTTGTTTTTACAGGAATATTCCCTAATCAGTTTGTCGGCATTATCAACACCACCCTTGGTATTATTATAGTCTAAAATCATCAAGGGTTTGTTTTGAGAGTCTTGACAAATTATATCACTATCGTGTTGACTTGAAAGAAGATGTACCATCCTGTGTATTTTAGGTATGTACGAAACCATAGCTAATTCTTTAGTAAAAGCAAATATTGACGACTCCGCAGGTCTTTTTGTCAAACTTAGTTGTGGTGGTGTAGCAGGTTTATTTTTGCGAACGGTCCCAAGTAAAGTAAGGTTTTTAGATAAAAGATATTGAGCAAGAGGAACACTGGTAAAAAAGTTGTCAGTTGTAATTCCTCTCCAACTGCCATGATATGGTTCCACCAGATCTTTCACAACACGAAATCCCTGATTTTTCTCTATTGTACCACCTGGTAGTTTTCCAAGGTACACCTGAAGTTTTGATAAATAAGATGTTTTAACATCCGCGGCAGCCCAAATTTTTATCCCATAGCGGCAAGGTTTTGATTTTATATATTGTCTAAAAGGACACTTTCCTCTAAAACTCACTAACTGTTCGTCAACGGTTATATGTTCGTATGGTTCAAAGGCTTTGTCACAGTTAGAGACGAACATGTCCCAAATTACTCGTATCGCCGCTAACTTATCCTGTTCCTTCCGCTCCACCCTGGTCACTTTGTCATCAAACCTCAAGAAACTCGATAATTCTTCAAATCGGTTCCTAGCTAATGCGGCTGTAAAAAATGACCGGCGTATTGAGGTGTCTGTAGACCATATCTCTCGTGTCGATTCTTTCCCACACCTTAAAACACCAGCTTTGATAAGTGCTCCTAAAAAGCTATCCAGTTCATTGTTGGTAAGTACCGTCCACTCTTTTTTGTTATTCGGATGTTTTTCGTTCCACTCTTGATAACGCCTAACAGCTTCTTCATTAGTATGAAGGCATATGACATTCTTCATCTCTTCGGTCAAAAATAAATTGAAATAGTCTAAAAACGTGTTGGAATTTTTACTATAGTTTGTTAAGCCTGGATGTACATTTATAATATTTTTTTGTTGCCTCTTGGATCTCACGAAAGGTAGGCTATTCCACTGCATTCCAGATTTGGATGTATATGTTGGACCACTAACCTCACTAATATTATCGTCCACTTCGGTAGGTTCTGCATCTGATTCCTCGTCACTGTTGACTTCTAAATTGTCCTCAGTTTCCGAAACATTTTCCTCAAAAACATCTTGCTCTTCGCTATCTGATTCGTCGGTAATCTCATAGTCGAAATCGGAGTCTGATATCCCTTCTTCTATATTTCGGATAATTTTTTCATGTTCTTGGTCGCTTATTGTCATTTTCATTCTCTTACGGTCCATTTTTCAATGTAAACTGACGAAAAATGTTAAAAATAATAAAAATATTCTGGTGCCTCTAAATGCCCAATCGGGGTCACAGCGAGACCCCACTATCTAAATCTCTCTTACAGACCACTGCACCTCACGAATGTTCGTGGTATACTAACAGAAAACGTAGGAGACACGTCCACACAAATACCTGATTGCGCGGTTGCCAAATGTTTCAAATAAAGATATTATAGCCAAAAATGTATGTCTGGGGTCCCATAGTGACCCCGATTGGGCATTTAAGGGTTAATTAGCTTCTCAAAAAAAATTAATCGTTACCGCTTTACAAGTTACTTTACTTATGTATTGTTTATATTATCTATAAGTTTCATTGGTGCAAAGTGCTCAGTTTTGAAAAAAATTGGGTTTAAAATAAAACATTTTTTTTAATCTTGAAAAAAATCGTAATTGTTTATAGAATTAGCTAAAAAACAATTAGGAATACCAAAAATCTCAAAGAGTAATAAAATGTACGTTTTGCTTTTCTGAAAATTTTTGATTTTTTGTTTTCTTGTTAGACAAAAATTGGTTATGCTATGGCTGTTCAAAATTTTCCTAAACTCGTGATTAGTTATTCGTTCAAGCCATTTTAACCACAGCTTTTTCAAAACGAAGCACTTTGAACCGATGAAACTTACAGATCATATATAAATAATACATAGACAAAGTAACTTGTGAAGTGGTAATGTTAAAATTTATATGTGATGCTAATTAGGGGCTGATTTTCGCGATTTTTTTACCAAAAAATAAAAGGGACCAACAATATTTTGAGCGTAATTCACTTACTTTTAATATTACAAGTAAAAAAAAAAACACAAAAATAAACCTTTTTTTAAACACTTTAAAAAATTTAAAATGAATTTTCCCCTAAAAGTGCTCCGTTTTTGGGTTATTTCACATTGAAATATTCTATTTGGAATTTGACGAAGAAGAACCTACTTTTCATTAGCTGCAACTCTGGTTCTACTAGGTCTACAGACCTCATGTACACACCATTTTTTTCAATTTTTTATGAGCTATATTTTTGCTAAGAATATTTTTTTCGCTAATATACTTACTTTTTGAGTTATCTCCGAAAAACCGTCCAAAACATGTTTTATTTTGTTAAACATAAACATATTCACTCGCAAATAACTCGAAAAGTATTGTATTTAGTGAAAAAACTCTATAGAAGAAACGTTGTTTAGAATTAGTCATTTTGTCCAACTCCGGTCTTATTTTGAATGTATTTTTTTCATCTTCGAGAGGTCCATTTTTGTAAAATGGAGGGGATGTAGAATTGTAAACTTTTTCTTATATAATAATAGACAATTTCAACTACCTATTCCCAAATTTCCATCCTTCCTTTATTTTTTTTGGGGTCAGATTGTTCTTTGATGGGGCTAATAATATGATGACATATGATGCAAAAGGAACATAAAAACCACATTAGTGGTAATGAAAACTAGCTCGAGATAACTATCTGAAAAACACTAAAACACAGAATGAACGATGGAATTCTCTAAACAAGGTTTGGACTAAGAGCCTAAGGCTCACCAGAACAGTCAGAGAAGGAAATCGTGCATTTTTATTATAACTCCATACATACCGGATTTGTACTGAAAGTAGTTGTAGTTTGTAGTTAGAATGATCATCATCATCCCATAGTCATCCACTGCTGAACATAGGCCTCCTCGAAAAACTTCCATTAGCCAGTAGTATAGAGATATTGTAATAGGAGCCCTCACCTGAGCAGAGGTGTAACCAGGATGATCCTAAGGGGGGGGGGTTACAACTACGTGATGGTCTCTGGGGGGTATGGAATAGTATTGGTGTTAAGCGTATAGAGCACAAAGTACATCCAAATGGGGGGTTATAACCCCCAAAACCACCCCCTGGTTACGCCTATGCACCTGAGAATGGGTAGGAGCGTTTTGGGTGCGGGTTGATATCAGTAGTAATAACCCGAGGACATTGATTAAAATTGTACGAAAAACATTTAATAACAGATTTCAAAAGTTTATTGCTTGGAAACAGTTTCCAATAAGCAACAAGCTTGAGAAAATTGTTATTACATTTTTGAGGATTTATCAATGAAAATTTTTTGCTTTTTTTTTCAAATAAATACAAATACAAAATTATTTATTTAACGGTGAAACTAGTAAATCAATAATTCGAAAAATTAAACGAAGACCCAGAGGTGTTAGTTTCCAAACAAATTTCTTCCTGTACACAGTATTTCTGGGTGTATTTGACTCGATAATATCGTGTATCTTCTCCTCATTATCGCAACCAAATCGTGACATGTTGAATTTATATTAATTTTTGTGAAACGTCAAAATTGACATCGTAGCAACAAAGTGAAAACAGCCCATGGGGCTGTGGATAACAGTGGGATAACCACTGTTAGAATATCAGTGTAATGTTGCTGTAATTATGTTTCTTTTCATGAGCATTTTTCAGTGCGTCACAAATGATAGAAAAAAAAGTAAGTCCGTGATAATATACATTTTAGTGACATGGCATTTTAGTTAAATCTAACATTTGTCAAATTCTATTTGCAATTTGGCATAAAAACAAAGCAATTGTGTTTATTGTATTTAGAAAATGGTATTTTCTTTGATTTGTATAGTCTTTTAAATTGTTCAGATTATATTCGTAGATATATTATATAATTCGCAAATTATTTTAGTTTCGATTATAGCGCCATCTATTGACAACTAGAATAAATGTTATAAATGTTACCGATGAAATGTAATCACTAACGTGCGTTTTTTTCTGTCACGTACAATTTAATGCGTTAGAAAGAAATAAAAAAAACTGTGACGCACTGAAAGATCCTCATGATAAAAAGCTTAGTTATTTTTAAACGCTTTTCTTTAGTTCAATTGTTTGGGTCAAATCTTTAGACGTTAATTTGACTGCCTTTTCTTCAATGCAAATGACTGAAAATTTGCAGACATATGCATTCGCGGGAACAATACACGAATAGTCAAGAAAATTTTTTTATGTTAATCAATTGTTCAAATAAAAAAAAAGATTTTAACGGAAAATGCTTAAATTCTCTTGTTTTTTATAATGAAAAAACTTGAAACTTTTACAGATTGTAGCTAATTATATGAACTATATATAATTTCACTTTTTACGTTAATTGTTTACGTTATATTTGATAAATAAACAATAAAGTTTCAAATTTTTTGCCGATTCCACTACTTTTCATGTTTGTACATCATATGTTTTATACATATTTTAATAAACATGACGATATATTTTAATGTTTAAAAAGTGTAAGACTAAAAAGTAAAAAATAAAAAAAATATGAAAAATGTTTTTTTAAGAAACGCTTTTCTTTAATTACGAGTGACTAAAATTAACAATATAAAAAAAGCAAAAAATAAAAAAAAATTGAAAAAATCTAACACATTCGTTAAAGAAAAGCGTGGGGCAAAACAATTTATTTAATGAAGACGCGCCACGCTTTTCTTTGACGAATGTGTTAGACTTTTTCATTTTTTTTTAATTTGTTGCTTTTTCCTTCGAGTTTGATATTTTTTTATTTTTTACTTTTTAGTTGATTTTTTTATAATATTTTTAATTTTAGTCACTCGTAACTAAAGAAAAACGTTTCTTAAATTTTTTTTTTCATATTTTTATTATAATAACCTCAAATATAAAAATTTCATTGGATTTCCAAGTAAGCAAAAAATTTTCAAAGTAAGTAATAAAATCACAGTATAGCTAGTTTTTTAGAGTAGGTAGTTTAAACATTTTCTAAAAGGCCAAATGTTAAGTTCTAAAAACGTTAAACAATGAAAAATTGTAACTTTTAATGATATAATATATGTACAGTTGATCCCAAACCCTTTTTTCAATGCGTCATTAGTTTTGACTTCATGTAAGATTTTAAGAATGTCGCGAATCTTTTTATATTCATGTTTATATAAATATAAATATTTATATAAATATTAAAATATTAATATTTAAAATATTTTAAGGAAAAAATAAATCAATTTAGAATAAAATTTCACTGTACAATGTTAGAATATACCAATGAGTTAAAATATTTATATTTACGTCTTTGACAAATCTCTAACCTAGAATTACAATTACCATTTTATCCGATAATATTGTGAAAGTACTGTCACGATAGATTACTTTTGTTTCAAATTATCTTTATTCGCATCATGGATTGGTTATCAATTTAAAGTTTGTAATTGTCAACCAGTTACATATACAAAGTATATGTCGCTTTAATATGGAAATACCCGTCAAAGAATATGTAATTTTCGAAGTTCTATGCATAATAAACACGGACGTAAGTACGTTTTTCTTTCTGTCACTTCGAGCTTAATGCGTTAGAGCGAATTCGACAAACTATGACGCACTGAAAAAGGGTTTGGGATCAACTGTATTAACATTAGTAGTTGATTAGGGTCTTAGTTTTTTATAGAGTTAAGTTTAGTAGATTATAGTTAATTAAGTAATTATAAAAAATATATCTTTATCAGTTTAGAAAACAAATAATGTAAATCCCTTCAGGAAATCAGACCTGGATTAGTTTCCAGATGCCAGATATATGTATATTAATTATGTAAATTATGTCGGCCGGACGGCTCAGTTGGCTGAAGCGCAGTCGATCGACAAGGTTAGTGGATTTGAGATCGAGTTTCGAGCCCCAGCCCGGCCATTTGAAATTAATAAAAAGGCCAACGTCGTAGTATAAAATTCAATAGAATCTACGACTTGGTTTGGAATAAACTGGTGTCTGATCGTCCTATGGAGGAGCAGTACGGCAAGGAATAAGGGCTTGTGGCTTGGTGATATCACATAGGGTAGGAGGGTAGTATGGAGGGTAGATCCCATAGATCCTTACCTTCGGTAGGGATCTATGGAGGAGTATCACCAAGCCACGAGCCCTTATTCCTTGCTGTACTGCTCCTCCATAGGTCGATCCGACATCAATTTATTCCAGACCAAGTCGTAGATTCTATTGAATTTTATGATGGTATACAGGGTGATTGATTAGTAGGGTAAAGCTCAATAGTTCCGCTATAGTAATAGATAGCAATAAAAGTTAATAACAAAAATTTTAGCCACCTTTGAGCTTCACATTACAAAATTAGTTAGAATGTTACAGGGTGTTCGATAACACAGTGGCAGACTAAACTTATGTTTTTTTTTTTAAATGGAACACCCTATATTTTATTTTAAATTCGAAATCCTGTTAACTTCTCCATCACAAAAATATAAAGGTTTGTTATATTATACAGGGTATTTACAAAGTTATAACCAATTTTTAATGAAAATCGTAACAAGTTCAACTCCCTGTATAAATAAAAATAAGCAAAACAACAATGGTTTATTAATGCCATATTTTTTAACGTATTGTCAAAATTTTCAAGAATGGTCGATATTGCTAATTTTCTTTATATCAAATACAGGGTGAGTCAAAACGCAAGTACATTATTTTCTCAGTAATTTTAAATGGAACACCCTGTATTTTATATCACATAAAAAGACAGTTTTTAATTGATTCAAAAATGTTGCATATAGTGGTTGTGTTTTTGTTTGTAAAATGTATTACTAATAAATTATTTTTATTTCTTTATTTGCTACAGTGTTACATTGATTATCGGATTGATAATCGGTAATCTTCAATTGTCAATTCAGTCATGGCTTACTTAAAATTTAGGTAAATTTAAACATCTAAAATAATTTGCTCTGAAAAATGAAAATATTTCGAAAACTAATAAATTTGGGCATAGGGAATGCTATATAAAACTTAAAGTACGTTAATGTTACTTTTCAATAATGATATAAAATACAGGGTGTTCCATTTAACATTACTGAGAAAATAATGTACTTGCGTTTTGACTCACCCTGTATTTGATATAAAGAAAATTAGCAATATCAATAATTCTTAAAAATTTTGACAATAAATAAAAAAATATGACATTAATAAGCCATTGCTGTTGTGCTTATTTTTATTTATACAGGGAGTTGAACTTGTTACGATTTTCATACAAAATTGGTTATAACTTTGTAAATACCCTGTATAACATTACAAACCTTTATATTTTTGTGATGGAGAAGTTAAGAAGATTTCGAATATAAAATAAAATATAGGGTGTTCAATTTAAACAAAAAACAAGTTAGGTCTGCCACTGTGTTATCGAACACCCTGTAACATTCTAACTAATTTTGTAATGTGAAGCTCAAAGCTGGCTACAATTTTTGTTATTAACTTTTATTGCTATCTATTACTATAGCGGAGCTATTGAGCTTTACCCTAATAATCAATCACCCTGTATATAGATTCATATTGACGCCTAATAAGGATATATTATATATAAATATATATATATATTATGTAAATTATAAAAAGATGAGAAACATATGAATAAACATGATTTTCAGCAAAAAAGTACAAAGTTTTATTTGACAAAATATTATTTGAATGTCGTATATTGTTGTACCCTGAGAGCCTATTTTACTTCAAATCGAGCCCGACACACTACACAACTTTCGGGGCTCTAAATATAATGAATAATAATAACTTTTTTAAATGTATTAGTCGGATATAAGTCCTCATTGGTCTTATCGGATAAGTTCGAATATGATCCTTCATATAACCAAGATTACATTGATGAAATTAACAAAAACATAAATAAGAACCTTCTCGAAGCCGGACTATAGGTCGGAAAGAAAACAAGGACTAAAGAAGACAAAATAAGCAACGAAACTAAACAACTAATGACGGAAAGACGACAACTACAAGAATACATATATTATAACTTAATAAAACAATTAGAAAAGAACTAAACGCGACATACAAAAATAGAATGAGAACCTAATATAGCGAGTCATTGAAAACAACAGAGGCTTAAAATGTCCAAGAGTTTGATAGTATCGAGATGTGGGCCATAGAACAAGCTATTAATAATTGTAGAATAGATTCGAGATGTAGACAACTATATAGGCCAAATCTTGAAACTTGACAAAGAGAACCAAAGTGCTGAAAATTACTAGGAGAGCAAGACTAGCATGGGCAGGATTTGGAAAACTTAGTTGGATACTTAAGAACCACAAAATACCTCAATACCTGAGGAGCAAAGTGTTCAACCAGTGCATCCTTCCTATCATGACATGGATGTCAAATCTGGACCCTAACCAAGGCAAATATGAATAAACTAGCCACAACAGAAAGAAAAATGTTAGGTATACATCCATGGGCACCCATATAAAAATTTTCAGGGGGGGGGGCAGACGTGAAGATTTTTCACATTACATTTTGTACACTATGGATAACAATATAGTTTAAAGCACCCGAAAGGGTAGGGGGGGCACGGCCCCCTGCCCATGGGGATGGGCGCCTATGATAATCCAGGATTACTAGGGCTATCTTCTCCCGGTAAGGGTGGTTAACCCTTATCCGAGGGGTGTAATGATTAATAGTCGTTTCACTGTTGAAGTTGTTTTATTATACTCGCATGAGTACAAGCTGGTAGCAACCTACGTAACGTCGTCTCGCGGAGTGTAGATGACACTATCTTTTAATGTGAATAATCTTACATCTAATAAAATAGAATGACGAATGTCGAATGTGTAATGAGGATTCCCTTATTATGTTTTGGTTGTATAAATATATTTAAAAGTGCAAAGTCAGCGTCGACCCTGAAAAGTGTTTATAGTGGCTGTATGTATAATTACACCTCACGATCTAGGTCAACAATGTTTATGTAACGAAAGAAGGTTGGAATTGTTTATGATGACATTTAAATAACCGAAAGAAATTAGCGTAGATAATTAAAGGGTGTTTTTAAAAGATATCTAATGAGTACAGATGAATTCTTGTACACCTTTCCCTCCTAAGAATTTTCTGACTACGGGCAGAAAATTTTGCAAGTAGTGCTACCAACCCATACTGTGTTGTAATCAATATAAAAAATTTATTTTATATACAAACTTCCTAAAACTACGTAAATACATAAATAAAAATAAAAATGTTCGTTTAACAACATTGTTTCATCACACTTGTCACTCACTGTGTTTTCGGATTGTAAGCATATAATCTATTCTTATGTATTTCCTTGGTCTCTTAGTTTTTGTACTTGTCGATTTAATTCCTCTGTTTGCGCATGAGGTGTCCTATAATTCTTGATATATACCGGAGTTTGGTCTTTAACTCTTAGTTTCTGTTCGTAGAAATTGTTACAGTTTAACATATCATGCCTTAGGGCGAATATGTCTGCATATTCTTCGCATAACGATACTAAGTTATCTCGTATATATTCTGGTATGTCTAATTTCAGTGATTCTCGTAATTCTTTTTTCCTATCCTTGCTGTCGTTGACTAGTCTATATATATTGAATAATTTAATGTCCAACGTCCTGATTGTGCTTGCCTCTACATTTACTGTTTCGTATGTTGTGTTCAAAATTTTGATGTATGGATTATTACTTGAAATAATTGCTCTTGCTATGAATATTCCTGGTTGTATTTCTTGTTGCTCCACTATCCTGTCGTTCCTTAGCGTTTGAAAAATTTTGACTATTCTGTAAATTTCACATCGGGGTGGTATTATTATGGTGTCATTATCTATATTATCCAGAATTTTCGTACTAATGTAACAATCGTTGTCCTCTTTAATGTGCATTTTAAGGTTTGCGTAGTCCAGTATACATTGAAAGTTAGAAATAAAGTCTCTCCCAATGATTCCGTCTGTTGGAATTGGAAAGTTAGGTTCTACCAATTGAAAGATGTGTTCGAATCGAGTTCCTTTTACTTCTAGTGTTGTCTCAACTTCTCCCATTGTTTGCAACTCTTCTTTAGTGACTCGTTTTATTTTCGCCTTTGTGTTTGGTTTCACCTGTTTCTTCATAAAATCTTGTGAACATTTTAGTATTGAAATATCAGCTCCTGTGTCTATGATAAAGGTGCTTGTGTTTTCAAGGATTCCTGTTTTCATTCGTACAAAGTTCGTTAGGTTCAGGTCGAAGTTGTAAATGTTATATTTTATTTCTGCCTGTGTGCTTCCAACTTCTTGTTCATTCAAAACCCCAACTGCTGGTTTTCTTGTTCTTCTTGACTGTCCTCTATCTCTAGTAACCTTACGTTCCTGTTACGTCCTCCTCTCTGGTTTCCTCTGTATGTTTGATTGTTAAATTGTCTGTATCTTCTGTTCGAATAATTTCGTTGATTGTCCGTTGCTTCTCCTTCGTTCCGTTGTCCGAAGTTATTTCTTCTTCCTCTGTCATATTTGTTATGGTATCCTCTTCTGTATTGCTGCTGTCCTCTCCTATTCTCGTAGTTTGTCCTATAATTTAAGACTCTTCCTTGTGCATTTTCTTCAGTCGTATCGATCGATAAAAATTTAGATACTACTTCCTGCGGTGATGTAAAGTTACCTGCTTCCAGTATTAGCTTAGCTTTCTCTGCATTAACGTTTCGTTTCATTGTTGTTACTACTGTTTCCGTCGTATATTTCTTCGCTAACTCCAGTGGCATTCCTTCCGCTATGTATGCTACTTTTAATTGTTCTGCTAACTCTTCCACTTCAGATGCGTACACTGCTGCATCTCTATGCCCTTGCCTTTTCTTGGCTAATTTGGCTATTAAATTCTTCGGATTATCACCTCTTAGTTCTTTCTTCAGTGCTTCAGCTATCCGTGGAATCGTATCTTCCGTGGTTATTAAGTTCCTAGCCTTATTGGTAAGTCGTGTTTTTATTAGCGTTACAGCTGTGTCTTCATGACCTTCTGCCAATTTTCCAAGTAGTTCTAATGCGTCCAAAAATGGTTGTAATTTCCCTGCGCTTCCATCGAACTCGTTGGGCAATATCTTGCTTGCGATATTCAAAAATTCATTGATTGTCAGAGCCATGTTTAATATTGTTATATCTTGTTTTATGTCACCTTTTTCCTCTTTTATTTCGTCGTTAATTATTTCTTCTTCTACTTCCTCGTCGCTTTTTCCTTCTTCTACTTCCTCGTCGCTTTGTTCCTCTTCAACTTCCTCGTCGATTGGTTGATGTATTGAATTTGGAACCACTGTTCTTACATTTACTGCTTGAAATGAGCGTATAACTTTGTCTCTGATTTTTCCAAAATATTTGTTGCACGCTTCCCTCTGTTTGTCCGAAAGTGCTTCCCAGTTTTTCTTAGTTAAGTGCGTGAACTTGTTATAGGATTTAATTAGCTGTGTCGTTACTTCTTCCTGTATGTCCTTAGATTTCGGTACTTTTTTCTTTAAGACCCTTCTGCTCTGTCTTCCTACTTCTTGTGCAAGTTCCTCAACTATTTTGACAAAATCTTCCCAAGTAACTTTGTTGCTACTCATTTATACATAATTTTCTATCCTCAGTTCCTGCACTTCTTAGCGAAAATATAAATTCGATAGTCTTACGGTGTATATAGATATGTGGTATATAGATATATAGTAAAAAATAACGAGATAAAATAATACGTCAATATATGGTAAAAATATGTAAAAAAAAATTGCAATAATAATAAATAATAGTTCAAAAATAAATAACGTTATATTAACCCTTGTAAATAAGTCATATGGCGGGATCGCCATATGATAGTCCAGGATTACTAGGGCTATCTTCTCCCGGTAAGGGTGGTTAACCCTTATCCGAGGGGTGGAATGATTAATAGTCGTTTCACTGTTGAAGTTGTTTTATTATACTCGCATGAGTACAAGCTGGTAGCAACCTAGGTAACGTCGTCTCGCGGAGTGTAGATGACACTATCTTTTAATGTGAATAATCTTACATCTAATAAAATAGAATGACGAATGTCGAATGTGTAATGAGGATTCCCTTATTATGTTTTGGTTGTATAAATATATTTAAAAGTGCAAAGTCAGCGTCGACCCTGAAAAGTGTTTATAGTGGCTGTATGTATAATTACACCTCACGATCTAGGTCAACAATGTTTATGTAACGAAAGAAGGTTGGAATTGTTTATGATGACATTTAAATAACCGAAAGAAATTAGCGTAGATAATTAAAGGGTGTTTTTACAAGATATCTAATGAGTACAGATGAATTCTTGTACACGCCTATGTATACGGCTGTCAGATAAAAAGAGGACCTAGGTACTGAGTAAAATCAAAACAAAAGTCGAGATGATGAGAGGTAGTTGCCCAACGGCATTATATTTTTGTAATTGACTAAAAATGGGTCAAATTCGCTTAAATATTCTGAACAACTTAAAAAGTTTTCTTTTGTAAATAATTTGGTTGTTGAACCATAAAAGGATAGACCGTTCGTGGTCAAAAACGGAATGGTTGCTACTATTCGTTGAAGAACGTGTCTCCCATTTTCCTTTTCTTCTAAATAACTTTTTTCCATTAATCGTACAATCTGTCCTGCCGTACTACTTCTCTTAACTAACATACCAATCTTATATATAAAAATCCATTGCTGTGCGTTAGTCTCGGTAAAACTCGAGAATGGCTGGACCGATTTTTCTAATTTTGATGTTGAATTATTTGTGGAAGTTCAGGGAAGGTTTATACGGTTTTATATTGTCATTTTAGTAGCCACCAAAATTTTTACAGCTATATGTATAAAATGCTCTTTTTACAGTGTTTGTTGCCATACTCCTCCGAAACGACTTGACCGAGTTTTATGAAAGTTTGCAAGTATACTCGACCGGACCGGGAGTAGGTTGATATCTATATTTCATACCCGTGAGTCTTAAGGGGGCTTGCCACCCTTTTATATATTTCTATTTTTTCAGACAAACTCTTTTTTTTAATTTCATATGATGTGGAACGTAAAGATACATACAAACCTAAATTTTCACTTTTCTATCACTAACCGTTATTTTTTAATGGCCATTTAAATATTTTACATTTATATAAACAAAAGAAAGTCGTGACAGTTACCAACACATAACTCGAGAACGACTGAATAGCTTTTTATGAAATTTTCCACGTATATTTGACCGGACCGAGAATAGGTTGTTATGTATTTTTCATATCTGTACGTCGTAACGGGGGCTACCCCCCTAAAATATTTTTTTATTTTTTTGGTGAAACTGTTTTTTCTTAATTTTGTGTGATGTGGAAGGCAAAGGTAAATACAACCCTAAATTTTCACTTTTCTATCTTCGACCGTTATTTTTTAATAGCCATCTAAAATTTGGCATCTCTTATATATAAAAATCAATTGCTGTGCGTTTGTCTCGCTAAAACTCGAGAATGGCTGGACCGATTTTTCTAATTTTGATGTTGAATTTTTTGTGGAAGTTCAGGGAAGGTTTATACGGTTTTATATTGTCATTTTAGTAGCCACCAAAATGTTTACAGCTATATGTATAAAATGCTCTTTTTACAGTGTTTGTTGCCATACTCCTCCGAAACGACTTGACCGATTTTTATGAAAGTTTGCAAGTATACTCGACCGGACCGGGAGTAGGTTGTTATCTATATTTCATACCCGTGCGTCTTAAGGGGGCTTGCCACCCTTATATATATATATATATATATATATATATATATATATATATATATATATATATATATATTTCTATTTTTTCAGACAAACTCTTTTTTTTAATTTCATATGATGTGGAACGTAAAGATACATACAACCCTAAATTTTCACTTTTCTATCACTAACCGTTATTTTTTAATGGCCATTTAAATATTTTACATCTATATAAACAAAAGAAAGTCGTGACAGTTACCTACACATAACTCGAGAACGACTGAATAGCTTTTTATGAAATTTTCCACGTATATTTGACCGGACCGAGAATAGGTTATGTATTTTTCATATCCGTACGTCGTAACGGGGGCTGTCCCCCTAAAATATTTTTTTATTTTTTTGGTCAAACTGTTTTTTCTTAATTTTGTGTGATGTGGAAGGCAAATGTAAATACAACCCTAAATTTTCACTTTTCTATCTTCGGCCGTTATTTTTTAATAGCCATCTAAAATTTTGCATCTTATATTTATAAAAATCAATTGCTGTGCGTTAGTCTCGCTAAAACTCGAGAATGGCTGGACCGATTTTTCTAATTTTGATGTTGAATTATTTGTGGAAGTTCAGGGAAGGTTTATTCGGTTTTATATTGTCATTTTAGTAGCCACCAAAATTTTTACAGCTATATGTATAAAATGCTCTTTTTACAGTGTTTGTTGCCATACTCCTCCGAAACGACTTGACCAATTTTTATGAAAGTTTGCAAGTATACTCGACCGGACCGGGAGTAGGTTGTTATCTATATTTCATACCCGTGCGTCTTAAGGGGGCTTGCCACCCTTATATCTATTTCTATTTTTTCAGACAAACGCTTTTTTTTTAATTTCATATGATGTGGAACGTAAAGATACATACAACCCAAAATTTTCACTTTTCTATCACTAACCGTTATTTTTTAATGGCCATTTAAATATTTTACATCTATATAAACAAAAGAAAGTCGTGACAGTTACCAACACATAACTCGAGAACGACTGAATAGCTTTTTATGAAATTTTCCACGTATATTTGACCGGACCGAGAATAGGTTGTTATGTATTTTTCATATCCGTACGTCGTAACGGGGGCTGCCCCCCTGAAATATTTTTTTATTTTTTTGGTCAAACTGTTTTTTCTTAATTTTGTGTGATGTGGAAGGCAAAGGTAAATACAACCCTAAATTTTCACTTTTCTATCTTCGACCGTTATTTTTAATAGCCATCTAAAATTTTGTTTTATTTTATTTCATTTTATTAATTTTTATTAGACTATATTTAATTTTATTATTATTTTTTAATTTATTTATTATTTTTATTTAATTTTTTTTAGCTTTAATTGTTTTTAAGTTAATATGATTTTATTTATTTGTATTTATTTTATTCAGTTTTATTTGTTTTTATTTACGTTTATTCAATGTCATTTAATTTTAATTTACTTTTTTATTTAATTTTAATTGAATTTAATTTTATTTAATCAACACCTATAGACTTGGAATCTCCCCGAACCCAATCATAAATAGAGGGTTGTTTGGAATGTAGATATAATAAAGCTGTTATATTCATTATAAGTTAAACAAATTTAAGATTGTAACTGTTGCACTACAAACTTTATTTTGTTACTTCTAACTAAACTTTATTATTTCAAACATCATGTGTAATTAATTAAAAATAATAATAAAACCTCATTCACATCGAGCATTTTTGTTTATTAATTACGAATTCCTTTTGTTCATTTTAAGTTTATTGTATACAAAAGTTTGTTTTTATCTATTGAGGCAGTACGAAATCTGCCAGGTCAGCTAGTTATTGATGAAATATGTTCAGGAGATCGCTCATGTTGAATAAGGGTCGCCCCCCAAAATCGATACTGTCATTAACACGCCTAACTTCACGCGTAACTTTGATACTAGAATTATAAAAAAAATATGCATTGAAATCCAGATCCCGTAATTTTTTGAGCATTATAAAGTGAGTAGGACACACAAAAATTTTTTTTGTAATTCCATCTTCAATTTGCCCTGCACTTCTCATAGACTATTATCGATAAGGTAAAGTTATCGATAACTGTCCTATTGATATTTTTCCTGTCAATATACCCATCGGAAGTTAGAAGAACAGTTTTCCTTGAAAAGAGTTTACAAACGTAAAACACGGCCACATTTATATACAGGGTGGGACAAAGAAAACAGTCCACCTCGATATTTGGCAGTAGTTATTAGATTTTAAGGAAATGCCGATTTGGGTCGATTTTTATTTTTAAATTACAATTTTTTATATATATTTCATACTAGTGACGTCATCCATCTGGGCGTGATGACGTAAACGATGATTTTTTAAATGTGAATAGGTATCGTGTGGTAGCTCATTTTTTTTATTTGATACACTGCAATTTTACAATTTACTCTATATAAAAAGTAATAAGTAAATGGTATATAGGTACCGTCCAGTGACGGTACCTAACTGAAACTGTAACGGTACTAGTGAGTTCTGGTAGCTCATTTGAAAGGTTATTTATTTCTCTATTTAGTAATGTAAACATTAGTATCATTAAAAAGATAAAGGCAGGTTTTGTTTATATTCAGTTGTTGTTCAAAGAGTTGTGACTGCATAGCTTCACTGAGGAGGCATGAGGATGCTGAAATAGCTATATGGAGATGGTGGTCCAACTCTGAATCGAATATACGAGTAAACAAAACCTGCCTTTATCTTTTCCATTTTTACTCAGTTCTGAGTATTTAGAAACTGTGTTTCGGTCCTTTTCCTAGACGAAGAGAAGGTAAATGCGTGGCCTAAGTGTCCTCTATTTGCTTTCTCCTATTTTCGTCGTCTCTGTGATTATATATTGTAAAATCCGGAGATACGAGATGCAGCCAGAAAGCAGTTTATTAACGAAAAGTCTTGGATTTAAAATATTGTTTATTATATTTTTATTTTAGTTATTCTAATTGTTTAAAAAGTAGTAAACTTTGTATCTAGGGCTTTTCGTTGTTTTCCTCGTAGTATTAGTATCAAGAGGTAGGTGGGAGGCTGTTTGTTATTTAATTTTAGCGAAAAGAAATTAATGTTTGTTTGTGAAATAAACATTTTTTTCTATTTTCTGACAGCAATAAGTACAATGTATTTTGAGTTAAATAAATTACATACATTCTTCTATTTGCGTTAATTAATTCCAGTCCAAAATTATTTTTTTGGTCACCCTGTACAAATAATGATACTAATGTTTACATTACTGAATAGAGAATTAAATAACCTTTCAAATGAGCTACCACACGACCCCTATTCTCATTTAAAAATTTATTGATTACGTCCTCACGCCCAGATGGATGAAGTCACTAGTACGAAATATAGATATATTAAAATATTGTAACTTAAAAATAAAAATCAACCTGTTTTGGCATTTCCTCAAAATCTATTAACTACTGTCAAATATTAAGGTGGACTGTTTTCTTTGGCCCACCCTGTATATTTAAAATAATATTTTCCTTCTATGTAGGTGTAATCGACCTATCAAGCCCATGTTTTGCACATTTTTACTTAAATGTTAATAAAACACCATAATGCGGTACCCTCGAGGTGGTATACCTTTTGTATTGACTTCCCCCCAGTTACTCCAATTTCAAAAATTTTTCGATTTTTAAATGCTTCGTTTCCTGGGATACTAAGTACTGTACATTTTTATAACATGTTTTAAATATTTTCTTTGCTTTGTAAAAAGTTTCCCATTATGAATGCAAATAAAAATAATATATTTTCTTATAAAGGATTTGTTAATAAAATATACAGTGTGTTTCAACGAAAATTTGACCCCCCCCCCCCAGAAACACTTAGAAACCAAGAGTTTCTTCACAATTTAAAAACACCTCAATTTAGGTGTTAGGTGAAAGTGCAATATTTCACTCCTGAAGCCAAGAAAAGATGGAAGAAGACCAGAAAACTACAGGCCAATATCACTACTGGAACCTCTAGGAAAAATATTGGAAAAAATCATCAACAAGAGACTGAAGAAACACGCAGAAACAAGAAGAATCATACAAGAAGACCAATTCGGATTCAGGAAAGGAAGAAACTGCGAACTACAACTAGCAAGAGTTGTCAGCGACCCCAAAATCCGGTTCAACAGAAAGCAGAAAACAGGAATGGCTATTCTAGACATAGAAAAAGCATACGACACGGTATGGAAGAAAGCTCTAATCTTCAAGATGGACAAGGCTAGGCTACCTCATTATTTAGTTAACATTTGTGACAAATATTTAACTAATAGAACTTTTCAGGTCTCAGCTGACAGAAAGATGTCCAGGATGCAAGAAGTACAGGAAGGGATGCCTCAAGGCAGTATTCTGTCCCCAATATTATATATTTTTGTTTCAGATCTTCCAACTGACGCCAGAACCAGCACAGCCTTGTATGCAGATGATACAGCAGTCTACACTTCAGGTAAACAAGAAAGAAGAATAGTCTAAACACTAGAAAACCACCTAGAGAGGATAGCTGACTTCACTGATAAATGGAAAATAAAAATCAACACTGAGAAGACGCAGTTCATCATCTTCACACAACAATCTAGACCACCTCCAACTGAACTAACGATGAGAGAAAACATCAACCAATCAACTCCATCAGTGACGTACCTAGGCGTTTACCTGGACAGTATACTCAACTTCACTCTGCATACAAAGAAAATCAAGGAAAAAGCCACTACGGTAAAAAGACTAATTCTGCCTTATATTTTCAGGTCATCTCCATTGGCAAAGAAGAAGAAGATTCAACTGTACCAAGCATACGTGAGGTCCATGATGCTATACGCCGTACCAGTATGGAGTTCCACAGCCAACACCAACTGGAGAAGATTAGAAGGCACCGAAACGTCATGCTACAGAATCATCGATGGCTCAGCATGGCAGGACCGGGTGACAAATGCAACCATCCAGGAAAGGCTTAAGTATACACCACTGAGGGAGGTGGCCGAGAAAAGGACACATTATTTCTTCCACCAGGCCACAAGAAGACTCCTAAAGACCAGGAATATCCTCGAGAATAACAGGATCCAGAGGATATTAAGAGAAAAACACCGTCTGATTGACCACATGATCAAACGATAGCCAGGTGGTTGCAAACCGGTCAGGAAAGTAGGTACGATGCCAGAAAAAGTACCTACAGAAGAAGATGTCCAGGAAACAAACAACGAGTGAAGAATCAAGTTCCAAGGATGCAGTTCAGAGGAGGTGGTGCATATAGCGGAACACTTAGAAGAAGAAAATGAAATATCTTAAGTTAGAATGCAACGTAAATTTTATTAACCTTCCGATGACCAACCTTTTTTTGTTACACGGATGACCAATGACGGGGAGGGGGGGAAGGGGGGAAAGGTCAAAAATGTTAAAAATGACAATTAACAAAAAAATAAAGTTTTTTTTTTTTAATTTTTTAATTTTTTTTGGCATGGGCTTTATGTCATTCAGCCAGTCACAACATGACTATTAGTGTCATGTGTAGTGTGTATGTTGAGTAAGTGTCTTGTTACTTTGCAAAGTCGACGTCATTAGCGTAAAACTACTTGGAATTACTTATAATAGACGGTATTTTACTAAACATCAACTTCAGAATATATTTTTTATTCGTAAAATATAGAGAATTTTTTTTTATTTCAAAATATGAGGATATCTAGAATGATATTAAAGTCAAATAAAAAAATAATGAGTTAAAAATTGAAAATACTTTTGAATTTATTAAAGGAAAACATACGCTGGGGTCACAATTTCCCCCGCTTGGTCATCCGAAGGTTAAGGCAATAAACGTTTTTATTTTTATTTTTATTTATTTATTGGAAAGGGGACGAATTTTCATAAAATTCATGCCCTCAAATGTAACTCCCTACTGCCCCGCATGAACCCCCAGTTTTTTTTATTTGAAATAATTTTATATTATTTGATAGGTATTTTTTCTCTACATGGGCCTCTTTTCTTTTTAATTTGCGGAATAACTTAAAAGATAATTTTGGATTTAACTAATTTATAATAAATTTGTAAGTCCAAAATTATCTTCAAACTATTATTATTTTATATTATTGTTGAAAAATTAAATTAAAAAAAATAGAGTGTCGTAGAGAAAAAAATTCGACCACACTTCCTAACGTGGGGGTTGACGGGGGCGTAGGAGGTTACATTTTTGAGGGCATGAATTTTGCATGACAATTCGTGCCCCTCCCAATATAAATTGACGTGGTTTTTTAAATTTTGAAGAAGCTCTAGGTTTCTGAGAGTTTCTGGGGGGAGGGGGGTCAAATTTTCGTTGGAATGACTATACATGCATGGAAGGATTTACAAAATAAAAGACTGAAATTATAGGGTAATAAAAATATTTTTTATTTATTACAAATATAAATAAAACAAACAAGAGCTTAAAAATATGAAATATACAATATTATAATTAAAGTGGATTACATATACGAAGGCAAAATGTCCTTTTCTGTATATTTTGCCTAGTATACTATTCTATTAATTTGCCTATTATTCTGTATATTTTTTCAACATTTTGCTTTTTTTCACAAAGGGTCTAGCCGGGTAAGATGATGAAAAGTACCCCCAACTCGATTCGAATTCCATATAGGTCACCGTTTAGCATATATAGTGAAACTTACTTTCTGAAATTTTTAGCCCCCTAGGTGGTCATGTGATCCACCTAGAGCCTAATTAGGGTTTTTAGGTTTTTATTTTTTATCTCAGCCGCATCGAGAACTAGCGAAGAACTTTAAATAAAAAAGTTGTACGCTTTAAAAATTTTTTTTTTAATTTTTGTCGGGAAATTTAAATTTTAGAACGATTTTAAAATTTTAAATGAGTATAAAAAATAACTAAGACATTCGTTTTTACCAAAAAAATATATAACGTGTATTTTTGCATAATATTTCACCCTGAATTATTTCAAATTTTTAAAATTGGTGAAACGTACCTTTAAAAATAAAAAACCGCATTTTTTCGGTTTTTTTTTTCGTTTTTTTTTATTAAATTTTATACATATTTTTCAAACAAGGTAACACAGTCACTGGAATAGGTAAAAAACTGAAAAATAATTGGGGTTTGCTTAATAAAAATTTGTTGCAATGCCATCCATTTTCAAGATACAGGGCGTTGAAGAAAACAAAATTTTACACATTTTTTACGATTTTGCCAAAACTACTGGCAACACTGTAATAAAATTTGGCGAGTTTTAAGAGGTAGTTGTTGTGCATTTTGTGACATACAATTAAGAATTTTATATTTATCATTGGCGCGCATAGGGGTAATGGTCTGAAGTTTTTAAAGAATAAAGATAGTACGCCACTGACATATTTCAAATTAACAATCGTTTCTGAATTCCTCGTTCAATTTGTGACAAAAAATCTATCTTCCTATTTTTTCATACGACGCGCCATTTTTATTCAAAAAATAAAACATCTTAACCCTTACAAAGTATTCGAACTTCTAGTATGAAGTTTCTACATCTACATACATAAACTCGTACATACGAGTACATTCATTATAACAACTAATTCGAATACTTTGGAAGCGTTAAGATATTTTATTTTTTGCAGTAAAACGGCGCGTCATATGAAAAAATGAGAAAATAGTTTTTTTATCGCAAATTGAACGAGGAATTCAAAAATATGTCAGCGGCGTACTATCTTTTTTTCTTTGCGAGGTTCAGACCATTACCCCTATGCGCGCCAATGATGAATAAATATCAAATCCTTAATTGTATGTCAAAACATGCACAATAACTACCTCTTAAAACCTGCCAAGTTTTATTACAATGTTGCCAGTAGTTTCGGCAAAATCGTAAAAAATGTGTAAAATTTTGTTTTCTTCAACGCCCTATATCTTGAAAATGGATTGCGTTACAAAAATTTTGTATTAAGCAAACCCCAATTATTTTTGAGTTTTTTACCTATTCTAGTGACGGTGTTACCTTTTTTGAAAAATATGTATAAAATTGTATCAAAAAACGAAAAAAAAAACCGAAAAAATGCGGTTTCTTATTTTTAAAGGTGCGTTTCACCAATTTTAAAAATTTGAAAAAATTCAGAGTGAAACATTATGCAAAAATACACGTTATATATTTTTTTTCGTGAAAACGATTGTCTTAGTTATTTTTTTATACTAATTTAAAATTTTAAAATCGTTCTAAAATTTAAACTTCCCGCCAAAAATTAAAAAAAATTTTCGGACAGAACTTTTTAAAGCTTACAACTTTTTTATTTAAAGTTTTTCGCTAGTTTTCGATGCGGCTGAGATAAAAAATAAAAACATAAAAACCCTAATTAGGCTCTAGGTGGGTCACATGACCACCTAGGGGGCTAAAAATTTTAGAAAGTGAGTTTCACTATATATGCTAAACGGTGACCTATGTGGAATTCGAATCGAGTTGGGGGCACTTTTCATCATCTTACCCTGCTAGGCCCTTTCGCCTATTTGTCTTATTTAAATTGTATGCTACTACCCATGATATTATTCATACTACTATTACTAAACCTTTTTAAAATAAAATGTTGAGTCAATAATAAAATATCAACGGTTTGTTATAAACAGTTTTTAACGTTGTAGACAGTTCACTTCGTCTACAACAACTTTTACAAATACTTCACTGTAAGATGTAAACTTGGAATCATTTCTTAAAATTTCATTCTTGTTATTAAAAAACAATGCATACGGACGATCTCCACCAAAATAAAATTTTGCTATTATTTCAACATGAATAGATGTATGGTCGATTCTTGTAGGTTTATAGTTATGTTTTAATACATTAGCATCAGGTACATTCAAAAATACAATATACCTATTGGTAAATACGTAACAACTTGAAAAATTTCTAGGTAGTTTAAAATGAGACCAAAATGCCATACACTTATGGATATCTTTCAAATGTTCAATCATTTCGTTAACAGTTCCTTTTTCCCCACAACCTTTTATAGGGCAAGTAAATGTTCTAGTACTACCTAGTTTACACTCATGTGATTGCATAATATCTGAAAATTCAATCTCGCTACAACCATTACTACAATTCCATTTGAAAGAATTCATGTTATCAATTATTTCACTGGGAAATTGCCTTTGAGAAAGACGATATAGGAGTATTCCATAATATTGGAATCCCTGAGCACAATAGTAACATCTTATATAATTATTTTGTTCGTCAATATAGTAACTCTTTATTGGATGTTTAGACATTGAAAAAATGCAAAACGCTTGGCACACACTACATTTTAGATTCAACTCTTTTCGGTATTTTTCAATTATATATCCGGGTGGAGGATTTCTACTTCTTATTGATTCTGGTTTTTTAAGTATGGGATCCTTCACTGTCACAGCCTTACTAATTTCTAATGCCGTCGAAAACTTTGGATTGCGGTCAATTAATTTAAATTTAATTTGTATCAAATTTGACATATGCGATATATCCACAACAAAAAAATCATCGGTACTACATGGTTTTGGGGTCAATATAATATCAAATTCTTTGATTGCATTAATTACACTAAATTGATGGTATATATTTTTAGCGAGTGTATGGCACCCCACATAAACTAAAGCTAATTTGATTGTTTTTTCCGACTTACTATAGCTAATATACAGGAAAAACAAATTATCTTCTTCTTGATATATATAAACACTATTCATTTCTAGATGATCATTCAAGTTAAATACAAACGCAGCATGCTCCAATATAGCATCTTTATGTTTTGAATGAAAGTGCCAAAGCATCAGGAAACTCGCCATTTCTTCATTACAAATTGGACACTTGTGATTTTTTTCCAAACATACCTAAAACATTAAACGATCATACTTTTAAAATAAATTAACACTTATTACTACAAACCTATGTTGTAGGTGATCAAAATGTTCAATCAAATGAAAAGACAAAAAATATTTACTATGTATAAGCTACCGTTAAGTGACCATTATCTAGTCAAAATGAGCTTTAGCATAATAAAAGACATACAAAATGACAACAAAAGAAAAATAATAAAAGAAAAATTAGAAGCTACTAAACTGAAAGAAATATATTTTAAGAAGAAATACCAGAAATTCCTAGAGGAACATAGGAAAAGAGAAAATAACTACCAAAATCTAGAAGAAAGATGGAAGGATTATAAACATAGTCTATTAGTAGCTGCAAAAGAGACTTGTTGAGTCACAAAAATAAGTAATAACCTTTGTGCACGGCATGGTGGACAAAAAAAAATAGTACAAGAAAAGAAACAACTTTGGAAAAAATACCTAACAAACAGAAAGCAAGAAAGCTATGACAAGTACAAAGAGAAAAGAATAAAAATTAAACAGACGGTTAAAAGTAACAAAGACAAAACGTGGGTAGAATTTGGAAATAAATTCACAGAAGCATTCGGTGAAAACCAGAAATTGTTCTCTATAACACACTTAAGAGCATGAGAAAACCCAAGCCAAATACACTGAAAAACGTGAAGGATAATAATGGAACCATACTTACAGAAGAGAATGAGATTATGGAGAGGTGGAGAGAATATTTTAAAGAACTCTTGGAAGTGGAACAAGTAGAAGGAAATAAGATATATTCCTGTCGCCAGGGGGGGGGGGGGGGGGGTACAACGGCCTCCTTTATTCAGATGGACTTACCCAAGTTTTTTTATGTATTTTGACCCGTAGAACACGAATTTTTTGGGTAACAATTGATCCGGATGTCGATAAGATTGTTATAAACAAAGAACTTGAGGAATCACATAACAGCGATTTCTCGCAAAACAAAACATTTTTTGTATTTTTTGGTTCATTCTTAGCAAAAAATGTTCTTACAAGTTTTTTCGTAGGATGCACAGTTTTCGAGATAAACGCGGTTGAACTTTCAAAAAATCGAAAAATTGCAATTTTTGAACCCGAATAACTTTTGATTAAAAAATAAAATAGCAATTCTGATTACCGCATTTGAAAGTTCAAGTCAAATTTTATCGGTTTTGATTATTTGCATTGGTAAAACTTTATTTTTTTATTGTTAAACAAAGCTATAAACACATAGTGCTTGAGTGATGTTTTCAATGATTTCCCATTTAAAATCGAACGAGTAGGTAGAGTAGGTAACAAGTGCAAGCGAGACTATTTCTACGTAGAATGCATTAAAACACATGTATTAGGCACGGGAAACACTATGTGTTTAAAGCTTTGTTTTACAATAAAAAAATAAATTTTTAGCAATGAAAATAATCAACACCGATAAAATTTTACTTGAATTTTCAAATGCGGTAAGCAGAATTGCTATTTTATTTTTTAATCAAAAGTTATTCGGGTTCAAAAATTACAATTTTTCGATTTTTTGAAAGTTTAACCGCGTTTATTTGAAAACTGCATACTACGAAAAAACTTCTGTGACATTTTTTGCTTAGAATGAACCAAAAAAAAATTTTTTGTTTTGCGAGAAATCGCTGTTATGTAATTCCTCAAGTTCTTTGCTTATAACAATCTAATCGACATCCGGATCAACTGTTACCCAAAAAATTCGTGTTCTACGGGTCAAAATACATAAAAAAAACTTGGGTAAGTCCATCTGAATTAAGGAGGCCGTTGTACCCCCCCTAGCGACAGGACTAATAGAACCAAACAAAAATCAAGAGCACAGGAATATGTAGATCGGAAATATAACACAAAAATAATTAACAAATACAATCAACAAAATCAAGATCGGCAAAGCACCAGGACATGACGATTTAACTGCAGAAATGGTCAAATACATGAATGAAGAAAGACAACAAGAACTATTAAACATCATGAACCAAGCTAAGAAAGAAAAGAAAGTACCACTAGAGTGGCAGATAGGCATTATAACACCATTGTATAAAAAAGGGGATAGCAAAGAATGCTCAAACTATAGAGGAATAACACTTGGAAGCACAGTAGCACACACAAACTTTATGCTACTATACTAAAAAACAGGCTAAGAGAAAAACTAGAAAACACCTTTGAGGAGAGCCATAGTGGTTTCAGAAAAGAAAGAGGGACGAACAATCAGATTTCATGAGACAAATAGTAGAAAAGACTCTTAAAACAGAAAAAGAAATACATGCATGTTTCATAGATATGGAAAAAGCTTTCGACAGAATTAAAAGAGAAGATATTTGAAAAATACTAGAAGAGAAAAATTTAACAAGATCTAATAAGATGCATCAAGAGTTTATACGAAAAAACGAAAAGCTATGTAAGGAAAGGACAACAAATGAAAAATCAAAAATATTCGACAGCAACATTGGATTAAAACAGGGTTGTGTAATGAGTCCACTACTCTTTAGTCTAGTAACTACTAGATGACGTAATAAAAGAATGCAAACACAAATGGAGAAAATAATATAATGTTAGGATATTGGAAGTTGAGAATGATACAAATAACAGAACTATGCTATGCAGACGATCTGGTGATCATTGGGGAGTCCGAAAAACAATTACAAGAAAATATATAAACATACTAAATGAAGAGCTAAAAATCAGAAACATGAAAATAAAGAAAAACCAAAAACAATGATAATTGGAAGACAAAAAGGAAAGCATAAAATAGAAGTAGATGGCAAGCAACTTAGACAGGTAGACAGATATAAGTATTTGGGGGTAATCATAAGCCGGGATGGAAAATTAGAAGATGAGATAAATGAAAGAATTGCAGCAAAGACTGGTAAGCTGTACAATAATATCAAGAGTAACTTTTTAAATAAGAAAGAAATACCTAAGAACATAAAAACGGAAATAGTGAAAAAGATTGTGAGACCCACTCTAACATATGCCTGTGAATCTTGGGCATTAACAAAAAGACAAAAAGAATAGACTAATAAGCACAGAAATGAGATTTTTGAGAACAATAGAGGGAAAAACAAGGAAAGGTAAAATTAGAAATCAAACCTTTAGAGAAAATCTGAAAATACACTCAGTTACAACAACAATCGAACAAGGACATACGGACAACTTAGATGGCTCGGACATGTACTGAGAAGAGGAGAAGAACAAATAGTAAGACAGATATATGAAGCGAAAGATATGGGAAAAAAGAAGAGAGGAAGAGCAAGAAAAACGTGGACAGAAGAAGTGAGGGAAGCGGCCGACAAAAAAGGAATAAAATGGGAGGAAACAAAAGCATTGGCCATGGATAGAAGGAAATGGAAATGGTTCTGGATTAAGTAAGTAAGTATGTATAAGCTAAGTTTGCTAAGTAGTTATAGGCCTATAATTCTAAATATTAAAGCTTTTAAAATTGACCCCAGTTTCGTACGGATCTTCGAGAGAACCACACGTATCTATTTACATCGGCCGGTGATATCGAGTGCTTAATAGTCAACAGATTTGTATTAAAACTTGTTAAATTATTTCTATAAAAAACAAACTGAAATAGTGGTAGTGTAGGGACACACAATGAGTGTCAATTCGGGGGGGAAAGACCCCCCCACTCATCCTCCAATCGATTCTACAGAACCGCAAGATATTAATATGCAAGTTACGGATTCAGGTATATTCAATACACAGGGAAATCAAAACGTAAGTACACCAATTTCTTCAAATATCGAGCAAACTAATCCTTTGAAAGACGGAAACACCTCCCAATTACAACCCCAAAGGGAGAAACAGGTATTTAAGTATGAATCAAACGATCAAGGACCTTACCATTTATATGTTGAAAATAATCAAACGAACTTTTCGGGTAGGCTAAATTCATTAAAAGTCGGGGATTTAATTTTATCAAATTTTCCTGAACTTGACAATAAAATTTTAAGTATAGATACAATAGGTCGCAATAGAATTCGAATAAAAATGAAGGACCCAAAAAATGCTAATTATCTTGTCAGTAACAAAAACGCTAAAGTATTTATCGACAACAATTTAGATATTTATGTTCCTAAATTTATTATTGTCAGGCAAGGAGTAATAAGAGATATTGCGACGGAATTTTCTGAAGAGTATCTCAAAAATAAAATTAAATCTTATGATAATCATCTGCCTTTCGAGGTTTTAAATGTTAAGAGAATAAATCGTAAGGTTACAAAAGATGAAATGACAGAATTTGTGCCAACCAAATCGTGTGTTGTCAGTTTCAAAACACAAATATTACCCAAATATGTAATTATCAATAAAGTTATTAAAGAGGTAGAGACATACAAACAAAAAGTATTGCTTTGCTTCAATTGTTTGCGTTACGGGCACCTGGGGGGGGGCACTGTAAGTCTCATCCCCGCTGTTTCAAATGCAATAAGGATCATAATTCAAAAGAGTGTACGGAAGAAGAAATATCACCAAAATGTTTCAGTTGCATGGGAGATCATTTCACTATTAATTTGAAAGATTGCCCGGAGTTTCACCGACAAAAATTAATCAAAGAAACTATGTCATCAACAAATTTAAATTATCATGATGCTAATAAACAAATCCCTAGAAACACCTACGCTTCTATTACTGCAAATCGTTCAAATAACACTAGCAACATCCCAAATAAAAACATGACCTTTCAAAATATGTCCATCCCACCTCCAACCCGTTTTGAGCTTCTACCCTCATGTTCAACTCGACCTCCTCCAAACTATAACATCTTCGGAGAAAGCCCTTCACACCACACACAAACATACAGTAAAGTTCATCATAAACAATCAACTGGTACGTTTCACAAACCAGTTAAAAGGCTGAGGCCAAATAGCCCAGACCCCATAGAAATAGCACATCGAGATATTGTTTCCCAACCTAGGACTCTAGGGCCAGATTCTAATATTTTAACCAATAACAGTTACGTTAAGAATTTAAACACCTCAGATTTTTCAACTCATCATTCAGGGTTAGGCTCAGAAAATGTCAAAATTATTTTAGAATTAGTGGCAAACATTATCTCAACAATTAGGAGAACCAATAATTATGATATTTCAAAAACGGAACTAGAATATATAATTAGTAAACAATTAAATATAGACTCATCAGAAAACACATTAAATTCGCAGATACAATACAAAAAATAAATATAATTCAATGGAACTGCCGATCAGCAGTTTCAAATAAAGAGAACTTGGAATTCCTTCTTCACGAGTATGATGCTGCTCTTGCAGTGTTATCTGAAACTTGGTTCAAACAAGGAAAGTATTATAACTTTAAAAAATACAATGTTAGTCGTCAGGATCGCCCAGACGGATTTGGAGGGGTAGCAATATTAATTAAAGCAAACATTTTATATAAAGAAATAATAATAAATACTAAAGTCAATTTTTCTCATAAATGCATTGCTCTTAAGCTTTTACCTAATAAAAAAACAATTCATATAGTTTCATTATATATTGAGCCAAGAAAGAAGATAGCGCTGCAAGAGTGGACTGAATTTTTTGATAATGTACCAAAACCTTTTGTAATAGCAGGTGATTTTAATGCCCACCATGTTTCTTGGGGTTGCGATTTTAATGACACATATGGGAATATTTTATCTGATGCAATAAATCAATGTAACCTTGTTTATCTAAACAGCGGATCTCCAACATTAGTTCCTTTAAGTTGTAAAAGCGCAATCGACTTAACTCTATGCTCTCACGATATTGTACAATTTTTTACATGGACCACAATTGAGGACCCACATGGATCAAATCACCTACCCATATTAATTACACTCGATGTGGAAGATGATCATCAAGTAGCTGTATCCTCGGAGCACAACAGATGGCAGTTAAAAAATGCAAACTGGAATCTATATGTAGCTATTCTTGAATCCAGAGATATAGCTCAAAATTATGATGAATTCCTTTCTATGATTAATGAAGCTGCAGAAATATCCATCCCAAGAAAAGTCTCTAGTCAGACTAAGCACCGTAATCACTGTCCGAAGCCTTGGTGGAACGAAACTTGTAACAACGCTGCTCATCAAAGAAAAATAGCTTTCATCAAATATAAGAGAACTCCAAATCGTGAAAATTTAATAGAATTCAAAAAAATGGACGCTTTTGCCAAACGCACTTTCAAACTCACAAAAAGGCAAAAATGGATTGAGTACTGTGAAAGTTTAAACCATCATACACCAATTTCACAAATTTGGAAAAAGGTAAACTCATATAAAAATCGGAAAGTCCAAAATAGACTACCAATAGACCCAAATGCGAATTGGATAGAAGAATTTCACATCAAAATTTCACCGCCATGGGTACCAACCAACCAAGTTGCATATGATCCCCAAATTTCGTCAGTACCAAGGAACATGACCAATCTAAGCGATAGTTTTTTTATGTGGGAACTGGAACGATGTATGAAACATACCAACAATAGCTCTCCTGGTATAGACAATATTTCATATTCCATGCTTTATAATTTGCCAATGAATCAGAAAAAATATCTTTTAAGTATATATAATGCAATATGGACAGGACAAACAACAATCCCTGAAAGCTGGAAGGAGTATATTATCATCCCAATAAAAAAATATGATAAACCGGATTCCATTCCAACTTCTTATAGACCCATATCATTAGCTTCATGTGTAATGAAAACCTTTGAGAGGCTTATCAAAAATCGTCTTGAGCAATGGTTAGAGAAAGAACATATTCTGCCTGACACACAATATGGTTTCAGAAAATCTAGGTCAGCATTGGAGGCATTAACAGTAATAGTAACAGACACTTTAGCTGGATTTTCTAGTAACTTTATGACTATGGCAGGTTTCAACGATATTACAGGAGCATTTGATAACGTTAACCTAAATGTTCTAACGAACAAATTGATTTCAATTGGATTTCATAAACAATTAGCGAACTTTATAACTTCCCTGTACACCAACAGAAAAATTCATTTAAAAATAAATCAAGAAATCACCAAACCTAGAATCACGAACCTTGGACTCCCCCAAGGCAGCATTTTAAGTCCACTTTTGTTTATATTATATACAATGGATGCCAGTGTTAAACTCAAAAATATACGAACAATACAATTTGTAGATGATATTGTTTTTTATTGTACCAGGAAAAACTTTGAAACATGTGAATATGAACTGAACAAAACCTATGACATCTTTAATGAGTGGCTGAATGAAAATAATTTTACACTCTCTGAACAAAAAACAGAGGTGTGTGTATTTAGCCGAAAACGAAACATTGAGCAGGATCATGTAAAACTGGGACCTTATAATTTCCAAATAAAAAATGTAGTGAAATACTTAGGATTATATCTAGATCGGAAACTGCTATGGAAAGACTGTATACATCAAATAACTAAAAAGTCTGAGAATGCTATTAACATACTGAGAGCTTTCTGTTATACCAAATGGGGAGCTGACCCAAATATTGCCTTGTTGTTTTATAGAACTATGATAAGATCAATCCTGGATTATGGTAGCCATTTGTATGGATCAGCGGCACAAACGCATTTAGATAAAATAGAAAACCAAAAGAACAAAAGCTTGAGAATATGTCTTGGATATCTCAAGTCAACTCCAATAAATATTATGGAAGCAGAAGCCGTAGAACCACCATTACAACTGAGAAGGCAACTAATTAGTAACAAGTTCATCACGAAAGCATTTTCCAAATCCGCAAGTTATATAACACTTATCCATGAACTTTCAGTTTCAGTACTCACTCAGTCGTATTGGCTAAAAAAGAAAACTCCACTTATCTGTGAAAGTTACACCACTCTTTCTCAATACAGGTTGTCACTATACACATCAAAAATCCAACCAATATTTTCAGAACGTCCACATATTCTGTTTTCTAAACAAATCAAGACATTTCAGATCGACAAACACGACCACTTTCTCGAAACGGTTAATCAACGATGACCCGACTACAACCAGATTTACACCGATGGATCAAAACAAATTCGTACAGGCGCCACTTTTTACGATCACACCACAAAATATCACGAAGAGATCAGATTACCAGATGAGGCAACGATATATACAGCAGAAATCTTTGCAATAAGTGAAGCTCTAAAGTATATACTTAGGACTGATAGATCGAAAAGTATTATATTTACAGATAGCAAAAGTGTCGTGGAGAGACTAAAGAATATAGGTGCGTCGAAGAACTTAAATCATCTAGAAGTAGAAATATTACAGACCAATTACGAAATACGTAGCTCACAACGAAAGGTGATAATAGTTTGGATAAAAGGACATTCGGGTATTCAAGGAAATGAAATTGCCGATAAGTTTGCAAAGGCTGCGTCAGACTTAGACAGAGAGTGTATTAATCAGCGTATTCCTTATACCGATTTGAATTCCATACTTAAAATTCAGCTCAAAACCAAATGGCAAGAATTGTATAACAGCAAACAAACAGGACTAAATTACAAATCATGTCAAGTCCAGATCCCGAGGCTAAGATGGTTCCACAACCAAAACAACAGAAACTTTATTATTACCATTAACCGAATAAGAGCAAATCATGCAATGTCACCAACTTATAAATTTAAAATTGGTTTAATTGATGAT